>NW_019272207.1:47486-61252 GCF_002738345.1 Cucurbita maxima
GTGTTTGGAGCTCAAGAATTTATGGAATTTCTCTCGTAGATCCTAATTCAAGCATAATTATGTTAATATCGAAGTCAAGAAAAAAAACTGACAAATGGAGGTCGAACGAACAAAATGACACTCACATGCACTTACACACGTCGAGAAAGGGTTTTCACGTGCAATTTCACGCATGGGGATTTTTTGTAGATCTCGGTTACTCATTGAGTCATTGGATCGGTTTCTGGTTGCATTTTTTGTTATGGTCAAAGGCTAACGAGTTGCACACGCAAGCTTTTTGATCGAATCAAGGTTCAGGGATCGAGTTAATCTACATGCACGTCACCATTAGTAGCTGAACGATTCTCTCTGCTTAGCATTTGCCACTTGTCCTGCTGAGCTTTAGACTCACTACGGTCAACGTCGTCCAACGCGTGCCTTCTCCCTTTTAGCCAACATTCATTATTTTACAAATAGGATGAGGTTTCTATTACCTATCAAATTTCTTCTAAATTTTGTAACTTCTTATGGGTACACATAGGTATTTTCTCTTAAGTTTATTTTAGCCACAAAAAGAAAAATAAAATGCAAATTCGGTCCCGAATTTAAAACTTAGGAAATTTACCATTTCTTTAAATTCAATGAAATACTGCCTTTAGATCGTAATGTACTCTAGCTTCGTGTATGAATCTTGGGTGAAATTCCCCCAATATGAACCTACTAAAAGTTTCGAACTTAATTTCAAGAAGCTAAATTAGAAAAAATGAAATGCTTGCCTACACTTCATTTATTCTTGACGGATTTGAATAGTAACACCCGAGCCGCAACAGATACATAACTCTTACTTTAATACCTTAAATTTGGAAATTTTTGGATTTTATTATTGACATAGAGGGTGAATCTCAAGAAAGGAAAAAAAATGCTTGAGAAGCCTTAGGGAACCTTTGGAGCAAAAATTCAATATTTATCAAATTAAGAAAAATTTAGATAAAAATCCACTAGACAAAAAGGTAATTTTTTCTACCTTATAATTTGAGGGGTCTGGGTTGACCGGTATAGAAAACAAAGAAGAGAGAGGAAGGTAGAATTTCGGTTTTTGTGGAAGGAGGAAAAACAAGAAAGTAAATAGGACGTCAATCGGACACTTTAATGAAAAATTTGGCAAAAGATTTATCTCTAGTCCTAGTAAGAGGATCGATGAGTGTCAGTTTTGGTTGTAGGATAGTTCAATTTGACTACGATGTTCCAGGAAAAGATTCTTACAAGTTTCGTGTTGAAACTCGACCATGATTTGTTTCAGAATTAGATTCGAGAGATTTGTAATTTCCATAAGAAAATATATTTTTTCCAAAATTTGAACTCAATTAATATGTTCTCTGTCTTCCTAAAAATTAAAAAAAAAAAATGGCATCAAATTGGTTGATTCGAGATCTTTATTTTTCGTGAATAAACCAAGTCATTTCTAGTTAACGATTGGAAGATAAAAAGCAATCCAAAAAAATTATTGAGATGCGTCGCTCATCGAAATCTTGAAAAATTGAACGTTGGAAGAATCGACCGTGGATACACAGCTGCTGAAGAGGAGAGAGAAGCGTAATAGGGAGAATGCACTACATATATACATTAAGATGTTTTTTTGGAAAATTGAACGTTGGAAGAATCGACCGTGGATACACAGTTTTTCTCAAGGTTTTTCCAAGGGAGAAGTTCCATATACCTTGATCACTCTATTTATAGAGTCATGTTTGCATGTTCATGCAAATTTGAGATTACCAAATTTTGACACTCAAGCATCCAAGTTTGAGTTAACCAAATTTTGACACTCAAAATTCCTCTCAAATTTGTAGGGTTTATTTGGGAAGCATGCAAGTTTGGTTACACCAAATTTTGACACTTCAAAATTCCACTAACTCAAACATTGATTTTCTATTAAATGAAGTCAACATTTTATTTTTTTTTATTTTATCTCAACATATGAATTTCGTGGTATGAATTTTCCAGAGAGCGTCAAAGGAAAACGATGTATCTCATATACCTTTTTCCTCCCACTAAGTATTTTAGACGGTTGGGTATACTTATTACTTAGGTATATTCTGGTTAATTAAATATAACTTAAGTCTAGGTGATTTTTCTAAAACTTGTATCACTTAAGCATGCTCATAAAACTGGGCTAAATAAACTCAAGTACTGGTCCGATCTCCAGGTAGTAGGTGTTCCGTAAACCGTCAACTTAAGTACCTCTAGCTTTAGACAAGATCGTGTCAGGTGAGCTTTCTTGTAACTGCAATTTTGTAAGACATCGACCTATTTTAACTATTAAAATTGATCGTTCTTGGTTCTTAAACCTAAGTGAGCATGCACTTATCTTTATTATAGATTTTAACGTCTATCTCGTTTTATGAAATTGAAAATAACCTATAACATGCATCTAAAATGCTTTATATAACAATTATATAATCATCCATTCCATGCAATAATATAAGAATTTATATCTATCACTCATGGAACCCTCAACATGCATATTATAAATTATAACACTTATAACATACTTGGAATGCATGAAACATGCTTAGCCTATAGTGGGATTTTAAAAAAATATGACATACTTTATGCATATACATTTTCTATTTAATTCAAACATACATTCATAATGCATAATTAATTAAACACGCTAAAGTTGATTGGTTTTGGCATTTTAAAACAAGCAATTAACTAAATTATTACATTAATCATTAAAAATTACTTGAACCGCTCCCAAGGATCACGAACTGGGCGAACTAACCCTTAAAAACGTTGAACCGGACCCCAAAGGTAGAAAAACCACCCGAACCACCTCTTCCATCTTCTTTTTCGGTTCAGCTTGCTATTGCTTCTATTTTCAATCAATTACAACTTAAAATGGACTCTAATAACTCCATAAAAATTACAGACCTTTCTTCATTCATTAAAGCCCATACACATTAGGCTTATTACAAAAATTGTATCAAATGGAAGCATAAAAAAATGTCAAAACAAAAACCATCCACTTTAGCAACCACAAAATTTCATTCATGAAATGGTACTCACCATGATGAAATTAATGTAAATAAAGTGCCTAAAACTTGCTCTGATACCAATTGATGGTGTTAATATAACACATGCGGAAGCAATTTGGATCTTAGGCACTTTTAGAACATCAATTATAGTAAATAACTAGCATGTTCATAAGTATTAAAACTTAATGAGTTTGAATACTAACCTTTTGTTGTTAAAATTCCTTTTTCCTCACGAACCGGTTTTGAACCACCACTAGTGTCTTCTCCACTATCCTCCGACCTTAGAACGGGATTGTGGAATCTGGTGAGTGACTAAACTTTGGAGGGATTTTGTATATATGCAGAGAATGTTTGTGAGAGGTTTTTCTCAAGGTTTTTCACAAAGAAAAAGACCTTTCATGTTTTATGATCACTCTATTTATAGAGTCATGTTTGCATGTTCATGCAAATTTGAGATCACCAAATTTTGACACTCAAAATTCCACTCAAATGTTTGGGATTATGTGGCAAGCATGCATGCTTGAGTTAACCAAATTTTGACACTCAAAATTTTACTCAAACTTGTGGGGTTTATTTGGCAAGCATGCAAGTTTAGTTAAACAAAATTTTGACACCTTAAAATTCCACTAACATGGACTTTTCCATTAAATAAAAGTCAACATTTTGACTTTCTTCATTTTGATTTAACAATCAATTTGAATTATAAATTTCAAATTAAAGTAATATTAAATGATTAATTAAACTATTTAAGTAATATTTAATATTAATTCAAATGTCAAACCCAATTAATTCCGAGACATATTTGATTAAGATATTTAAATCTTATTTAAATATCTCAGATTCTCTCTTGTTGTTTAATTCGTAAATAGAACAAAAATGTGGCTAAATATATCGTATATATGTAGTGCATTCTCCTTAATTTGACTTCAAACACTTTGAACTCACTCGTCGCACTGCTCTATGGTTTAGTCCGATATGAGCTAGCAGAGGGACCTAATGGACCAATAGATCATGGGCTCCAACGATCCAAGATTAACCAGTTAAACTCATTAACCTTGTTAACCAACATTCGTTAACTACTAGGACATTCCACTATAGCCTAGTAGTTGCACTCCCCTCACTATAGATATATTTCTGTCCATTTGATATAACCATGATTAGTAAGTCGATCCTTCACAGGTTGTTCGTAACTAGAGCTGGGTCAATTTACCGTTTTACCCCTGAAGTTACTTCTTATTTCTTATGTCTCATTGATCCTCTAATGAACAATTGGTTTGTGGTCCAACCAGTAAACCAAATCCCTCTCAGGTCAATGAGAGGGTGGGGCCCCTTGTTCAAGACTTGGAGTCAGTACTTAAGAGAACTACCTCTCTTCTATCCCTAAAAGTGGGTAGGAGCGAATTCCATCTTGCACCTCACGTCTCCAGCAATTTACCCAGTCTTACCCCTGAAATGGGAGGCCTATTGAGTCGGCGAACTTGAGCCACTCTCACCCATGCAAATCCAAGGATAATTCCGAATAAACTGGAGTTCATGGTTAGCTTAGGATTAAGATTGAGTTACCTAGGTCATCGAATGAAAAGAAAATATGTCTCAACAGTAAACGACATTATAAAGTGAGAGTGATTTTCTTCATGGTCCGATCTTATGCAATACTCATTGCATAGGACGCCCTCACTCACATGCCTCCACTTGTACAATTTCAGTGATCACATTGTTTATATCATATACAAAAGTGGGCCCCAGAATAAGGTACTCAGCCTTATCCTTATACTAAAGATCATTTTGACTATATACTTGAACTTGATCAACTCTTATGTCTCTACATATAGTTCAAGTAATCGTACTATAGCCAAAGTGTTCTTAGTTTATTGAATTTAGATTAATGATCGTAAAGTTCACTTTATTCAATAACAATATTTACTAAATAAACAACAATAATAACTTTATTAAAAATAGAATATGTTTTTGTTTACAAACTATGAGTTTTAGGACATAAAATTCAACCGAAAGAAGGTTTCTTCATAGTCCACCCCCTCTCTTTGGGTATAACCCTTTGCTACAAGTCGATTTTTAAAGGTCTGTACCTTACCGATTTAGTCTCGTTTTCTCTTATAGATCCATTTGCAACCAATAGGTTTTATCCCATCTGGTTGATCTACAAGTTCCCAAACTGAATCGAAGTACTTTGACTCCATTTCAAGATTCATGACTTTGATCCACTAATCTTTATCTTCATCATTCATTGCCTGTTTATAGGTCAATGGATCCTCAACGCCATCATCAGGTATGATGACTTGTGTTTCTGCCAAACCCAAGTAACGATTGGGTTGAGTTATAACCCTCCCATTACGTCGAGGCATTCTCAACTCTTGAGAAGGAAGTGATTGACCAGAAGTGCAGCTCCATCAACAACTCTTGTTGAAGGACAAACCTAATCAACAACTCTTGTTGTTTTATCAGTAGCTTCTTTAGAAATCTCACTTAATACTAGTTTGCTGCGAGGTTGATGATTTCTTACATGGTCTTCCTCTAAGAATGTAGCGTTTGTTGATACAAACACTCTATTTTCTTGAGGGTCATAAAACAAACCACCTTTCGTCTCCTTGGGGTATCCTACGAATATACATAATTTTGAACGACGTTCTAATTTCTTGGAGTTTTGCAACAACACATGTGCTGGGCATCCCCAAATCCTGAAGTGACGTAAAGTACCTTTACGCCCTTTTCATAACTGATAAGCTGTTTCTGAAACACTCTTAGAAGAAACCATGTTCAAAATGTATGTAGCAGTCTCCACTATATATCCCCAAAACGGATCAGGTAATTGAGCGAAACTCATCATAGACCGAACCATGTCTAACAGAGTTCTATTTCTTCTTTCTGATACATCATTCTGTTGAGGCATACCAGGGGCTGAGAGTTGAGACGTTATTACATGTTCTATCATATAGTCTTGAAATCTTAAGTCCATATACTCTCCATCTCGATCTGATCGAAGTGCTTTAATAGTTTTACCTAATAGATTCTCAACCTCAGTCTTATACTCTCTGAATTTTTCAAGAGCTTCAGACTTGTGATGCATTAGGTAAAGATAGTCATACCTTGAATAATCATTAATAAAACTGATGAAATATTCATACCCTCCTCGTGCTTTGACATTCATTGGACCACAGAGATCTGTATGCACGAGTTCTAAGGTTTCTTTGGCTCTATAACCTTTTTCAGAAAATGATCGTTTAGTCATTTTACCCTGAAGACAAGACTCACATGGAGGTAAAGAGTTGTCTTCTAACTCATTTAGAATTTCTCTTTTAACCAATATCTCAATCCTATTGAGATTAATGTGGCATAGTCTTAAGTGCCAAAGATAGGTATTAGGAGAAATCTTTTGTTGTTTATTTTGAGTTTCAACTGTTTTAAACATCTCGGTATTTAAAATAGCTTTTGTTTCACTCGGTTTTAACATATATAAGTTGTTTTCTAGTTTTGCAGAACAAATATGAATACCTCTTTTGCAAATGAACACTTTATTGATTTCAAAAGATACTTTATACAATTTTTCTAATAAACAAGAGATAGATAATACATTTCTTTTTATTCCAGGAACAAAAAGTACATTATCTAATATAATGAATCTATCTCCAAAAAACAATTTTAAATTTTCTATTGATCCTGCTGAGACAACCTCTCCTGTTCCTACCTTGAGTTTTATCTCGCCGTCCGCAAGCATTCTTCAGGAGCTAGTTTCCTGGTAAAAAGAACAAATATGATTAGTCGCCCCTGAATCTAGTATCCAAGTTGAGGTTTCATACTCTACTAAACATATTTCTATAATGAGTAAATCATATTTACGTTGTTGTGTCTTTTTGGCTTTTTTCTCTGAAAGGTATTTTGGGCAATTTCTCTTCTTGTGCCCGTTTTCATTGCAATGGAAACATTTTCCTTTATCTGTTTTTTGAATCTTGTATTTGCGGTCAGTAGGAATCCTATTTTTTCCCTTACCCTTCTTCTTTATCAAAACACTTTTAGAAGTTGAAGGTCCGGACTTATTTTTGGAAGACGATCCTCGTAGTAATTTCTTAAAGATAACAACATTTGCTTCTCCTCTTTTTCCCTTGTTCGTTAAGAGAGACTGATAAGTCTGTAGCTCATTGAGAAGAGCAGCCAAGTTATATTTTATCTTGTTCATTATCAAATTTGTGCAGAACTTGAAGAAGCTCTTAGGAAGAGACTCCATGATAAAACTGACTTGACTCTTCTCATCAATGACATCTCCATTTTCTTCTGCCACATTGAAATGGACCATGATGTCCAGGACATGTTCTCTAACTGAGGTCCCTTCTTTCATACGGCAGTTGTAAATGTATTTTATGGCGTCATGTCTAAGAGAGAAGGACGGTTGTCCAAACATCCATTTCAGAGATTCCCTAATCTCTTTAGTAGTACCCATGACGTCGTGTTTCTTAGCCAAAACATCAGATAGGCTGGCTAAAATGTACACTCAGGCTTTGTAATTTGCCTTTGCCTATCTGTCATATACATCCCGAACTGTTCTGTTTGCATTTGAGATGGGGTTTGGAGGACATTCCTCAATTAAAACAAACCTTAAATCATCAATTACAAGTATTGTCTTTAGGTTTGATCTCCAAGTTGCGTAATTGTTGTCGTTTAATTTATCAGAAGCGAGTAATTGTACTATTGAGTTTGTCATGTTGTGATATAAAGAAAATTCTATTAGTGATTTGATTTAATCCTGTTTAATCCAATCAGGTTTAGCAAATGTAATAATGTACCCAAAAATTATTAATTTGCAACGATACTTTAGTGAGTTAGAACAACTGCTACCGAGGGGTAGTCAATCACTCCACTAAACCAAGACATTCTTGACTTAAACACTAATCCCAGAATAACTCTTGTTCCTATAGTGTTTTAGTTATCGCTATTTTGGTAAAAAATATACTAATTCTTAGTAATTCTTCGTAAATGTGACCCATCAATTTCAAACCTCAGAGATCGATCCCAACAACGCTATTGAATAAAAAAGCCAAAGTTGGAAATGGACCTAAGAAATCCTATCCATTTCTGAAGTTTGCATTGTTTCGACTCCCATGTTACGACCCTCCGAATAGGGAGTTGCTCTAGGACAGCATGCAGGCGGAACATGGGAATCTCACGGTGAAACCTAGTGGTGGAGACCATAGGACGTGTTGATATACTACCTTCTCACACTTACTATAAATACTTTCTCTATTCACCTCGTTATTGACTCGTGCAAATACCTTCCAAATGGAGGACTCTCCCATGGCGACACGAGGCTGAGAATGAATCTCTTGGCGTGAATTTTCAGAGAGCGTGAAAGAAAAACAATGTATCTCATATACATTTTTCCTCACACTAAGTATTTTTTACGGTTGGGTACACTCATTACTTAGGTATATTCCGGCTAATTAAATATAACTTAAGTCTAGGAGATTTTTCTAAAACTTATATCACTTAAGCATGCTCATAAAACTGGGCTAACTAAGTTCAAGTACTGGTCCGATCTCCAGGTAGTAGGTGTTCCGTAAACCGTCAACTTAAGTACCTCCAGCCTTAGACAAGATCGTGCCAGGTGAGCTTTCTTGTAACCGCGATTTTATAAGACATTGACCTATTTTAACTATTAAAATTGATTCTGTTTGGTTCTTAACCCTAAGTGAGCATGCACTTATCTTTATTATAGATTTTAACGTCTTTCTCGTTTTATGACGTTGAAAATAACCTATAACATGCATCTAACATGCTTTATATAACAAATATATAATCATCCATTCCATGCAATAATATAAGAATTTATATCTATCACTCATTGAACCCTCAACATGCATATTATAAATTATAACACTTATAACATACTTGGAATGCATGAAACATGCTTAGGCTATAGTGGAATTTTAAAAAAATATGACATACTTTATGCATATACATTTTCTATTTAATTAAAACATACATTCATAATGCATAATTAATTAAACACGCTAAAGTGGATTGGTTTTGGCATATTAAAGCAAGCAATTAACTAAATTATTATATTAATAATTAAAAATAACTTGAACCTCTCCCGAGGATCATGAACTGGGCGAACCAACCCCTAAAAACGTTGAACTGTACCCCAATGGCAGAAAAAAACACTCGAACCACCTCTTCCATCTTCTTCTTCGGTTTAGCTTGCTTTCTCTTCGATTTTCGATCAATTACAACCTAAAATGGACTCTAATGACTCCATAAAAATTACAGACCTTTCTTCACTCATTAAAGCCCATACACATTAGGCCAATTACAATAATTGTATCAAATGGAAGCATAAAAAAAATGCCAAAATCAAAAACATCCACTTTAGCAATCACAAAATTTCATTCATGAAATGGTACCCACCATGCTCAAATTAATGTAAATAAAGTGCCTAAAACTTGCTCTGATACCAATTGATGGAGTTAATATTACAAATGCAAAGAAATTTGCATCTTAGGATCTCTTGGAACATTAATTATAGTAAATGACTAGCATGTTCATAAGTATTAAAATTCAAGGTCGTACCAACCTTTTGTAGTTCAAATTTCTTTTTCCTCACGAACAGGTTTCGAACCACCACTAGTGTCTTTTTTCAATTCTTGGCAGAGTTGGATGCATGGTACTTTTCAACACACGCCCACGTACGCATACATGGACCCATCAGACGGATTAGTATACGTGCCCCTTAGGCCGGACTTTGTTGGGCACAACACAATACACGTCACTGAACCCTCATAAAAGAAAAGGTCTTCATGATAACATGTCGAACATAAATATCGAAGGTATGCATCCGTACTAGCATAACATAACGGGAAAGTATCCCGATACACATGACATACATACATGCACGATGTCCCATGATTTTTATTCATAAGATAACATTTATTTCATTTCTTTTCTCCTTCCCTCCATAACATACTTCATGTATGTATCACGCATACACGGATAAACATCACATAATCCATCACATAACTTTACGTGGAAAGATGTAACATTTCATACCTATCATACCATAACATATACCATCACAATATATCATATCATAAACATGTCAGTTATCACATGTCTCGTACCATAACATATTTCATATCATTCTCATATCATATCATAATGTATATATATATATATATATATATATATATATATCTGTCATTCACGTGTCGTATCATAATCATATCGTATCGTAAACACTTCATGGTCTTATCGTTCCTTAGTTTATAATAGCCTTAACATTCTTATACCTAACTCAGCGATATCGTTTCATGAACGTGCCTTAATCATATCATTACAGGAACGTATTCTAACGCTATCGTTCTATCAATCTATCATAATTTTATCCCTTTCTACCCTAACCTAACCATGTACTTTTATCAATCGATTGTGACCATATCGTTTTTATCAATCTCTCATATCCATAGCACTTCTATACGTAACCTAACCTTAACGTTTCATCAATATATCTTACTCCTATCATTAGATTACGTTCAATGCATCCTTTTCACATCCTATCTCAAACATATTATTGAACACATCGTACTATAAGTATTAACATACAATTCACATATTATAACATATGAATACCATATCATAAGCATATCGATCAATAAACAATTCACACATATCAATATATATGACACGTGCAGAACCACAAGGCACGTGTCAACATCAAATATAACCATGCCGATAGTATGGCCACTTACCTGATTAGCTTTGGCTGGTGTCATCAATTTATCATTTAGAAAGTTTGAGTTTGTCCTTTATATTCAAGTCAACCTATATGAACCATGACATCAATTTCAATTTCAATTCTCTGAATTTTACCATGGTCCATGTGTTAGACTTCATGTGAACATTAGAGACTCTAGGAGCATATTCTTGGAGGGTTATATATATATAATTCCATTTTCATTAAATATGTTATTTTCTATTATTACTGTGTTAGGAAAGATATTGTTACTAAAAAGAATTTGATGGTGTTTCTTGACATGATATTTCTTCAGTTTTATCTTTTAATGTTCTCAAATTCTTAATTTTTTCTCTATTAAATTTCCTCTTTTTCATCTACTTCCCTTTTCATTAATTTTAATTATGTTCACCATTTACTCTATTAAATTTCATCTATGTATTTTTTAAATTAACCGTATTTATTTTAATTCTTCAAATTCCCCTTTTTCTTTTAATTAATTCTTGCTCCCACATCTTCGCTTAAATTTTCTGATGGTATTTCTTTCTTTTATTTCTTTTCTATTCTATTCTATTCTTTTCAGTTAACCATTTGGCTTACAATATCTCCTTTTTCTTTGTTTTTCTTCCTGTATTTTTCTTTTATTTTTCTTTTCTATTTTGTTAACAATATTGTGGATTTCCATCTGTATTTAATTTTGCTCGATTTGTGCTAATTAAGTGTTGTGAACTTGCATAGGTTTACTTGGATTTCAAAGGATCATTCTTAATTCTTATCATATTTAGTCACTAGAAATCTATGAACCTTATCAAGATTCTACACATGCTATCGCGTCCTAATCTTATCAAGATTCTCTAGTGCTTGCGAAGCACATGTCGCTCTTACCAATTCTAATTTCCTACGCAATGGAAAGCATAGAAAACGACATTCATACGAAATTTTATCATAGGGGCATTTTGGTAATTTCCTCCATCATGCATAACATACTCCTCCATATTGCTCAATTTTTATTTTAATCATGCATATAATACATAAAAGACATACATACAATACAGACTCATAAAAAAATAGAAGCTTTTATGAGGTCGTTAACATGTATTTTTGACCACCTAAGTTAAGGAATGCTCGCATGCTATCATGTCCTAGCGATCTCTACAAGTATTACTTGCCTAAAGTCTATGTGGTTACTTACTTGAATGATGTTTACCTTCTTGAGCTAGCTATTCCACGTGTTTGGAGCTCAAGAATTTATGAAATTTCTCTCATAGATCCTAATTCAAGCATAATTATGTTAATATCGAAGTCAAGATAAAAATTTGACAAACGGAGGTCAAACAAACAAAATGAGACTCACATGCGCTTACACACGTCGGGAAAGGCTTTTGACGTGCAATTTCACGCATGGAGGTTTTTTGTAGATCTCGGTTACTCATTGAGTCATTGCATCGGGTTTGGGTTGCATTTTTTGTTTGGGTCGAAGGTTAACGAGTTGCACACGTAAGCTTTTGATCGAATCCAGGTTCAGGGATCGGATTAACCTACATGCATCTCACAATTAGAAGCTGAATGATTCTCTCTGCTCAACATTTGCCACTTGTCCTACTGAGCTTCAGACTCACTATTGCCAACGTCGTCTAACGCGTGCCTTCTCCCTTTTTGCTAACATTCATTATTTTAGAAATATGATGAGGTTTCTATTTCCTATCTAATTTCTTCTAAATTTTGTAACTTCTTAAGGGTACACATAGGTATTTTCTCTTAAGTTTATTTTAGCCACAAAAAGAAATAATAAAGTGTAAATTCGGTCCATAATTTAAAACTTACGAAATTTACCATTTCTTTAAATTCAGTGACATACTGCCTTTAGATCGTATTGAACTCTAGCTTGTGTATGAATCTTGGGTGAAATTCCCCCAATATGAACCTACTAAAAGTTTAGAACTTCATTTCAAGAAATTAAATTAGAAAAAAGGAAATGCTTGCCTACGCTACATTCATTCTTGACGGATTTGAGTGGTAACACTCGAGCCGCAACAGATACATAACTCTTACTTTAATACCTTAAATTTGAAAATATTTGGATTTTATTATTGACATAGAGGGTGAATCTAAGTGTAGAAGGAAAAAAAATGCTTGAGAAACCTTGGAACAAAAATTCAATATTTATCAAATTAAGAAAAATTTAGATAAAAATCCACGGGACAAAAAAGTAATTATTTCTACCTTATAATTTGAGGGGTCTAGGATGACGTGTATAGAAAACAAAGAAGAGAGAGGAAGGGAGAATTTGGGTTTTTGTGGAAGGAGGAAAAACAAGAAAGTAAAGAGGACGGGCGAATAAGACACTTTAATGAAAAATTTGGCAAAAAATTTATCTCTAGTCCTAGTAAGAGGATCGATGAGTGTCAGTTTTGGTTGTAGGATCGTTCGATTTGACTACGATGTTCCAGGAAAGGATTCTNAAAAGAAATTAATTTAGGATCTTGCATATTTAGGGATTTTTCTCATATAAAATTAATTAGATTTTTGTTAGTATTTTAATTATAAGAAAGAAGGTTATAAGGTTAGATTCAATAAAATTTTAGTTGGCAGATCTATAAACAATAGACTTAAATTGGCCAGTAATATCTGTGTACACAATTGAAAAACAAAACCTATTTACAAAATGAAAATAACTAGAGAGAGAGAGAGGGAGATTGAGAAAGATTGGTTAAACAGTATTTAACAATCAAATAGGAAATATCAGAGTGGAGTGAGCTTCTTTAAATTTTGTCTAAAAGACAAGATCAGAATTTTGATTAGAGGGCNATAGATTGAGATGCGTTGCTCAGCGAAATCTTGAAAAATTGAACGTTGGAAGAATCGACTGTGGATATGCTGCTGGCGACGAGAAAGAGAAGCGTATTAGCAAAAAGTTGAAATGTATCACAACGTGGCAAGAATGACGGGTCAACCAGTCAACGAGGACGTATTGTGAGACACCACTTTACTCGCTAAACCGCACATGACCCAGT
>NW_019272207.1:61387-69134 GCF_002738345.1 Cucurbita maxima
GTATGATAATAATTATGGTACGATGTGCTCAAGGATATGTTTGAGATAGGATACGAGAATGATGCACAAAACCAAATGTAACGATAGGAGTAAGATATGTTCATGAAACGTTAAGGTTAGGTTACATACCGGAGTGCTGCTATGGATAGGAGAGATTGATGAAAGAATACGGTTAGGTTATGGGTATAAAGGGATAGGTTTGTGATAGATTGATAGAACGATAGCGTTAGGATACGTTCTTGTGACGATATGACTATGAAGTGTTTACGTTATGACTTGTTTATGATATGATACATTGTATGCTAGATTATTGTGCTTAAGTACGTAGTCATGTGAACGTGAATGTATGCTATGTGTAATATGTAATGCATGTAACGATATGTTGTTCTTGAATGGTTATGGCATTATCGTATGGAATGTTTGAATGTAAACAGCATGAATTGTATGACATGAAATATGGTAAACTGTCTGGAATCATAACCTCGATAGGAATATGTATGAAATGTAAATTGAAAATGAGAAGGACGTGAAGCATGGAACGTGACAGGGGGGTTATGTTCATTAATGATAAATGTAGAAGTAGTAGGGACCTCATGCATTATGTGTGTTCATGCATCTGGGGGGATACCTCTATCACATCACGAGGGTATGGCATGACAACGATCGTTATGCTTTGCATAGCGCTGCCGTGACGATTACTAGTTTAACGGGTCCCGACATAAGGGGCTTCCAGAGTATGCCCACCGGATAAGGAAAGTGGCCTAGCGGTGTGCGAACTAGCTGGTGAACCCATACTCGCACGTATGGGCTGTGTGTAGAGTATATGGTACACGTCCACAATTACCCGTTAGGACAGCACCGTAGGGAAAACGAAACGAAACGAAATGAAAGATAGGTCCCATCATTTCATTGCATGTGATTGTTGCATTTAACCCCAATAGTGGGGTCACTTATTGAGTATTTCTTTCAATACTCAAGCCACGTGCTACTACATTTTTCAGGCTAAGGCAAGGTATTCCTGTACGGCTGACGACGGCATCGCAACTCAAGACCATGAAACATGCATAGGATAGTGGTATTTATTTTCTTACTCTTAGGCTAGAGTAGATGTTTTTTTAACTTAAATTCTTATTCATTTTTATTTAGTCTTTTTTTGTGTCATTTTAAAAATGTTTTCGAAACACGTAAGTCCATAGCTGTGTTTTAAGATAAAGGTTATGTTTTATGGAATTTAAATGAAGTCTTCCACATTCAATGTTTATGCTATGTTTACAGTAGCGACCTTAAATTAAGTGGAAAATTTTGGGTCGTTACAGTTGGTATCAGAGCCAGGTTATAGATCTTGTAGACTAGCCTACAATCTAGGCTTGGCATGTTCCATGGTCCCACCGTTGATGCCCTGTCTCCATCAGGTATGTCTTGCTTAAGATAAAAAAAATGAAATGTCGTTAATTGTGTATGTTGTTAATGCTTGGTTATTATAAAATATAACTCGTAATTGGACTTTTACACCATTGATTGTATTATAATTTACTGCATTATTATTGGCTTAATTCTATATTTATTAGAATGTAGAATATGTTATGTTTTACCTTGCATGGAATGTGAATGCAAATTGTTGTATTGATGATGTTTTGATTTACTGAGGTTGTTATTGTGAACGAGTAGCTATAGTTTTTGTAAGCTACTAAATGTTAGTGTATGCTTGAAGATGATTTTTCTAAGAAATGTCATATTCTTTAGTTAGACATCTCGAACATAAATAAACTACACAGTCTTATGACCATAGAGATGGGAATGAATGTACCAATGTATACTGAAGAGTAAGTAGTGTCGGATGAAATAAAATGACCTGAGAAGCTTGATAGATGTGCGAGTATGTTGGTGGGTCGAGACTTAGGATTGAACACCTTAAGTCGATTGATTGGCTACGATCTTCCAGTTTATAGATTGCCAACTAAAATTTTATTAAATCTAACCTTATTTCGTATAACTTATGATTGATTGGCTACGATCTTCAAGTTTATAGATTGCCAACTAAAATTTTATTAAATCTAACCTTATTGCGTATAACTTAGAATGCTAACAAAAATTTAATCAACCTGGTAAAATATGAAAGAAGATTTGATCCTAAATTAATTTCTTATAACCATAACTATAAAGGAGAAGGAAATCTTAGATAGGATTTTACATAATGACTAACCAAATCTCTAAATCTGCAATTTGTTTATGTTGAAAGCCATCTTACTCCTTTTTCTCGAATTGGAGGGTGGTGGAGAGAAGGAGAAAATGTTATTTTTATTTATTTATTTATTTATTATTATTGTTTAACTATTTATTTTTATAATTATTTTTATTTAACTTTCTTCCCGTAAAGTGTTTTTGTAATAGCCCAAAAATAAATAAAGAAATAAAAAAAACAAAAAAATAGTTAAAATAATAATAATAATAAATAAATTAATTAATTAAATTAGAATTTAATATATATATATATTTCCTCACCTCTCTCCACTAACCTCTGGTCGCTCTCCACAATTATCTCTACTCGACCCATCCCAACTGCAAAAAACCAAAGAAACTGAAAAACAACAATGGTCAGATTTGAGAAAAAGTAAAATGACTTTCAACATATTGGAGATTTAGAGATTTTTGTCAGATATTACAGTAAAATTCTATCTCAGATTTCCTTTTCCTCTATAATTATGGTTATAAGAAATTAATCTAGGATCAAATCTTCTTTCATATCTTAACAGTCTGTAATAATCACATCTCATATACAATTGATTATATTTTTGTTAGCCCAGTAATATCTGTTTACACAATTGAAAAACCTATTTACAGGATGAAAATAACTAGAGAGGGAGGGAGATTGAGGAAAGATTTGTTAAACAGTATTTAACAATAAAACATGAAATATCAGAGGGTAGTGAGCTCCTTTAAATCTCGTATAACAGAAAAGATCAGAATTTTTATCGGGGGCAGTGAGCTCCTTTAAATTGTCTAACAGAAAATATCAAAATTTTACGATGACCTTTACCATGGTCAATGTAAATTAGGGAAATAATTTTATAGAGTTCAAACTTGAAACAGATGTCATGAGCTCATATAAGTTGACTTAGATTTCAAAGGATGGAATCGAACTTTCATTAAAGATATATTTGTGACAACGACTTAAGCGAGCCAGGTAAGTGACCTTACTATCGGCATGGTTATATTTGATGTTGACACGTGCCCTGTGGTTCTGCACGTGTCATATATATTGATATGTGTGAATTGTTTGTGGATCAATATGCTTCCTATATGTTATGTTATGCTATAACATGTGGATTGTATGATAATAATTATGGTACGATGTGCTCAAGGATATGTTTGAGATAGGATACAAGAAGGATGCACAAAACGAAATGTAACGATAGGAGTAAGATATGTTCATGAAACGTTAAGGTTAGGTTACATACCGGAGTGCTGCTATGGATAGGAGAGATTGATGAAAGAATACGGTTAGGTTATGGGTAGAAAGGGATAGGTTTGTGATAGATTGATAGAACGATAGTGTTAGGATACGTTCTTGTGATGATATGACTAAGGTACATTACGTAATGATATGTCTGTGATAGGTATAAGAACGTTAAGGCTATGGTAAGTTAGAGAACGACATGACTATGAAGTCTTTACGTTATGACTTGTTTATGATATGATACATTGTATGCTAGATTATTGTGCTTAAGTACGCAGTCATGTGAACGTGAATGTATGCTATGTATGCTGTTTAGTCTGATGTGATGTGTAATGCATGTAACGATATGTTGTTCTTGAATGGTTATGGCATGATTGTATGAAATGTTTGAATGTAAACAGCATGAATTGTATGACATGAAATACGGTAAACTGTATGGAAACATAACCCCGATAGGAATATGTATGAAATGTAAATTGAAAATGAGAAGGACATGAAGCATAGAACGTGACAGGGGGGTTATGTTCATTAATGATAACTGTAGAAGTAGTGGGGACCTCATGCATTATGTGTGTTCATGCATCTGGGGGGATACCCCTATCCCATCACGAGGGTACGGACGCATATATCCAATGGAAGGACAACGATCGTTATGCTTTGCATGACAGAATTCGAACCTAAGCGCGAAGAGCTCAATTAATTTCAAATCTGTCGCATTAACCACTCAAGCACATCAACATTTGTTAAAAAAATCTATGTTTAATTTCATAAATTATGTAAAAGTCAAATGGTCAATTTGACTTATTCTTTGTGGAGATTAAAGGGGATCGGGAATAAATCCCATCCACAAACATATCGGGATTGAATCCCGGCCACAAACGTCTTTTTTCGGGAGACTATAAATACCCACAATATGTTATGTAAAAATTAGATTCGTTGATGAATGTAATTCAGATCTCAAATTGAGACGTTTTCCTTAGAAATCCGAGCATCATATTTGCCATTTCTAAGTTTCAAGCAATTCTTGTGGTAGAATTGCACCTGAGCCATTCAATCAAGCCTTGATCAAGTTATATTGTGGAGTGACTCAATTTAGAACAAGGTTCCAAATCTTGCTTCTAGAGCTTCGATCGTAAGAGGTAATCTAATTCTAGCCTTATCTCTTGGTTGATCCAAATTTCGCATAAGGAGGTGTTAATTACTTTGATTCAAGGGTTCTTGCTAAAATAAAAGCTTGGATTGTTGGGCTGAGAATTAGGTTGCCTTATTAGTGGTATTAGAGCCAGGTTGCATCTTTGTGGCCGACTCTAGAATTGATTTTATCTTTAATTTCCGCTATTGTTTATCGTCTCTTTAAATCTGTCATTTATTTTCTTACTGTCATTTCCAACGTTCTTCATTATCCTTCTACTTTGTTCTTAGTGTCCTGTTAAAGATCATATTTAGATCTTGAAAAAAAAAAAAAAAAATCTTATCATATTGTCCTTAATATATTCTTATCATTAGTCCATTTGCACGTTTATTTGAAGATCAAATAAATTTCTATTCTCATTTTTCCTAAAACATATAAATCTGGAATTGTTGTGTTCGATCTTCACAACCATTTTCTTTGGAATTCATTTTTTTTTTTTTTCAGTGTGCAATTATATCCAAAAATATCTTTGTCCCTTATTTATTTGATCATTTCTTGGTTTTATTTTGTTGTTACTACATAATTACCTTGTCTTGATTGTCTTGAATAGCTCGCTACTATCAGAATTTCTTTATCCATATTATCTACCTTGATAAGAAATTATTAACTTTTCCAAATAGCCTACCTTTGTGTGTTAAACACGAGTATTCCTGAGTGTAAAATCAGTAAGTTGAGTGTGTGAGGTCCTAAGCTTATAAAACTACTGTTTGTAAAATCATGAACCAAGACGAGAAAAATGGAGGGGAGATCAATGATTTAGTTGAAGAAGTCCAGAAGAATGAGAAGAAACTAGAAAATGGTATTCATTTGGCTTTTATTACAAGAAGACTTCTTAAAACTCATGATGTTGATGATTAAAGAGACAACCTATTTCACACGCGGTGTTTAGTCAAGGGGATTGCTTGTAGTCTTATCATTGATAGTGGAAGTTGCACCAATGTAGTAAGTACTATGTTGATCAAAAGGTTGCAAATTCCAACTCAAGATCATCCTAAATCTTACAAGCTCCAATGACTCAATGATAGTGGAACAATGAAGGTAATTTCCCAAGCTTTAATATCTTTTACTTTGGGAAAATATAAAAATGAAGTTATTTGTGATGTGTTGCCAATGCATGCTGGAGACATATTGCTTGGTCGATCATGGCAATTTGATAGGAGGGTTATGTATGATTGCTATTTGAATAGGTATTCTTTTGTAAAAGATGGTAGAAAAACCATTCTTGTACCTTTGAGTTCTGCAAATGTATTTGTTGATCATCAACATCATTCTCCATAACTTTGAGTTCTTCTTGTTTTATTTTGTTGTTATTTCATAAATAACTTATCTTGATTGCCTTGAATAGCTTGCTACTATCAGAATTGCTTTACCCATATATTAGCCTACCTTGATCATAATTTAGTCACTTTCCCAAACAGCCTACCTTTGTGTGTATAAACACGAGTGTCCCTGAGTGTAAAATCAATGAGTTGAGTGTCTAAGGTCCTAAACATATTTCACTACTATTTGTACAATCATGAACCAAGATGAGGAAAATGGAGGGGAGATCAATGATCTAGTGGAGAAGTCTAGAAGAATGAGGAGGAATTAGAAGATTGGATTCATTTGGCACTTATAACAAACAGACTTGTTAAAACTCAAGTTATGGAGGATGATGTTGATGATCAAAAAGACAATTTGTTCCACATGCGGTGTTTAGTCAAGGGTACTGCTTGTAGTCTTGTCATTGATAGTGGAAGTTGCACCAATGTTGTAAGTACCATGTTGATCAAAAGGTTGCAAATTCCGACCCAAGATCATCCTAAACCTTACAAGCTCCAATGGCTCAATGATAGTGGAACAAAGAAGGTAGTTTCTCAAGCTTTAATATCTTTTACTTTAAGAAAATATAAACATGAAGTTCTTTGTGATGTGTTACCAATGCAAGTTGGAGATATATTGCTTGGCCGACCGTGGCATTTTGATAGGAGGGTTATATATGATGGCTATTTGAATAGGTATTCTTTTGTAAAAGATGGTAGAAAAACTATTCGTTTACCTTTGAGTTCTGCAAACTTTATTCAAGGGTTCTTGCTAAAACAAAAGCTTGGATCGTTGGGCTGAGGATTAGGGTTGCCTTATCACCTAGTACAAGGTAAAATACCTTGGACCCAGCCTCCTATGACCATAATTCTAGATGGCAAGCATGCCTCCATGGAGAGCACGTAGTAGGCCTAGACAGTATAGAAAATGCCTTGTACAAACCACATAAGTAGACCCAAGCAATATTGTTCATACAACCAAAGACGATCCCTATAGGAATTAAACACCCCTCAAGCAAACCATTACCTCAACTAAGTTTTGGTTAAGTTGGGAATTTGCGAGATAAAATCCACCAATAATGAGAATGAAGTGATGGAAGTCATGACTTCAAGGTTTGGTAGGAGTCTTCACGAACTAAGTTCAAGTTTATGGACTTCCAAAAGTGTGATGTGCCCTTTATGCCACTAATGAGATATGGGGTGTAGGATATTCCTACTGATGGATCACCTAAGGGATGACAAGTCGTTTTGGACCTAATGGATGACAATTCTTATTTGAAACTATAATTCTAGAATTTTTTGAACTTATTTGTTCTATATCACCTTAAAATTTCTAAGGTCCTCGTAAAAAGTTTGAAAGTTCAACTTAAAAAAATAAATCGGGAATTTAATACCTTGAGTGCTATACCATATGTAATTCATGAATTGCTTTCTCTATTTTATATTTTCTACGGGAAAGTATGCATATTTTGTTGTCCATTTTATGAAAGTGTTTTAAAAATCAATCAAATATTTATTATTCTTGGGCTAGTAACTATTATCTATTCGAGGAATTTTGTTATTGAAAATCTAATAAATCTGTAAAATTATCCCAAAATTAACCTTAAATTGTGTTGCATAACCGAAATTAGTTAAATCATTAAGTTTTTAACCATCATAGCATGCATTTACATAGTTTCTTGCATGTACTATAAGTATGTATATTTATTCACATGTCCAACACAAATTGGTAGTTAAGCTAAAGGTGTATTAGGAAATGATAAAGAATATTATCGCTTTCTTTCTTTTCACGGTGGC
>NW_019272207.1:69853-70670 GCF_002738345.1 Cucurbita maxima
ATTTAATACAAAATAATATTTAATTACAAGAGGGTGCTGTTGAATGTTTTTATAAAGGCAAAAATGGTGTTGGGATATACAAACACAACTAGTGAGGCAAACACCTTATATCGTGTAAAGTTATATTATTCCGTTAATAATGCAATCACACACAATATATGACTGTGACCTATCGATTAAACCATAGCATGACCTTAATTTTTTTTTAATTCTTGGCAGAGTTGAATGCATGATACTTTTCAACACACAGCCTACGTATGCATACATGGACCCATCAGACGAATTGTTATACGTGCCCCTTACGCTGGACTTTGTCGGGCACAACACGATACACGCCACTGGACCCTCATAAAAGAAAAGGTCTTCATGCGCTGGACTTTGTCGGGCACAACACGATACACGCCACTGGACCCTCATAAAAGAAAAGGTCTTCATGATAACATGTCGAACATAAATATCGAAGGTATGCATACATACTAACATAACATAACGGGGAAGTATCCCAATACACATGACATACATACATGCACGAGGTCCCATAATTTTTATTCATAAGATAACATTTATTTCATTTCCTTTCTTCTTCCCTCCCTTATATATTTCATGTATGTATCACGCATACATGGATAAACATCACATAATCCATCACATAACTTTACATGGAAAGATGTAACATTTCATACCTATCATACCATAACATATACCATCACAATATATCATATCATAAACATTTCACTTATCACTTGTCTCGTACCATAACAAATTTCACATCTTTTTCATATCATATCACAATGTGTGTGTATATATATATATATAT
>NW_019272207.1:71038-72004 GCF_002738345.1 Cucurbita maxima
CATATCAATATATATGACACGTGCAGAACCATAGGGCACGTGTCAACATCAAATATAATCATGCCGATAGTAAGGCCACTTACATGATTAGCGTAGGCTGGTGTCACCAATTTATCATTGAGAAAGTTCGATTTTGTCCTTTATATTCAAGTCAACCTTTATGAACCATGACATCAATTTCAATTTCAATTCTCTAAATTTACAATGCTCTCTGTTAGACTTCATGTGAGCATTAGAGTCTCTATGAGCGGAGTCTTGGAGAGTTATATATATATATATATATATAATTTCATTTTCATTAAATATGTTATTTTCTATTATTACTTTTTTAGGGAAGATATTGTTACTAGAAAGAATTTGATGGAGTTTCTTCACATGATATTTCTTCGGTTTTATCTTTTAATGTTCACCGAATCCTTGATTTTTTCTCTATTAAATTTCCTCTTTTTCATCTACTTCCCTTTTTATTAATTTTAATTATGTTCACCATTTACTCTATTAAATTTCATCTATGTATTTTTAAAATTAACCGTATTATTTTAATTCTTTAAATTTCCGCTTTTTCTTTTAATCAATTCTTGCTCCCACATCTTGGCTTAAATTTTCTACCCTATTTCTTTCTTTTTTTCTTTTCTATTCTATTGTATTCTTTTCCATTAACTGTTTGGCTTAACAATATCTCCTTTTTCTTTCTTCTTCTTCTATTTTTCTTTTATTTTTCTATTCTATTTTGTTAATAATATTCTAGATTTCCATCCGTATTGCATTTTGCTCGATTTATGTTAATTAAGTGTCATGAACTCGCATAGATTTACTTGGATTTCAAAAGGAAAAATTGAACTAACTCAAAGTACGATTTAGGGACTTCAACTTAGCTACCTTGGTAAGTTTCTTCACTACTGTTTTGGTTCGATGAATTGTTTGAAGCACGAGTGGCGGATGCCCTGTGGCCCTTGCTTGTGTCGT
>NW_019272207.1:73295-74219 GCF_002738345.1 Cucurbita maxima
GGCACGTCTTCAAAAAATTCTAATCAGACAATACGGTGATTTCTAGTATGAACATCTTGGAAAAGAGGTTGGTTTCTTCGTTACGGCCAGAGAGTCATCTATATTTGGGGGATGTGATACTTCTACATTAGCCTTGGTCATTATTTGGAGTCGTGGAGATATACTTTTTTATTATAGGCCTCTAATCACATCTTTGAGTAAACACATGTCTAGATTTTTTATTACCGCTGACTATCCTACGGCATTTTGATAAGGCAACCATATCCTCAATTCAACGAATCATGCTTTTGTTGAAGCAAGAACACTTGAATCAAAGTAATTAACACCTCCTTATACAAAATTCAAATCAACCAAGAGATAAGGCTAGAATTAGATTACATCTTACTATAAAAGCATGATTTGGTAACCTTGTTCTAAATCGAGTCACTCCGCAATCAAACTTAATCAAGACTTGATTGAATGGCTCGGATACAATTCTACCACAAGAATTGCATGAAACTTAGAAATGACAAATATGATGTTCCAATTTCTAAGAAAACTTCTAAATTTAAGATCTCAATTTCATTCCTCAACGAATTTGATTTTTACATAACAATTTCTTGGTATTTATACTCCCTATAAATGACGTTTGTGGCCATGTTTTAATCCCGATCCCCTTAAATTTGCACAAAAGATGAAGTCAATTTGACCATTTGACAATTCCAAACATTATGAAATTAAAAATAATAAAGTTTATCACCCAACTTTGATATGTTTAAGTGGCTAAGGACATTCTTGATTCTTATCATATTTAGTCCACTAGAAATCTATGGACCTTATCAAGATTCTGCACACGCTATCGCATTCTAATCTTATCAAGATTCTCTAGTGCTTGCGAAGCACATGTCGCTCTTACCAATTCTAATTTCCTACGCAATGGAAAGC
>NW_019272207.1:74907-79613 GCF_002738345.1 Cucurbita maxima
CATGCATCTAACATGCTTTATATAACAATTATATAATCATCCATTCCATGCAATAATATAACAATTTATATATGTCCCTCATGGAACCCTAAACATGCATACTACACATTGTAACACTTATAACATACTTGTAATGCATGAAACATGCTTAGCCTAGGGTGGGATTTTAAATCTATATGGCATACTTTATGCATATACATTTTCTATTTAGTTAAAACATACATGCCCAATACATAATTAATTAAACACACTAAAGGGGATTGGTCTTGGCATTTTAAAGCAAACAATTAACTAAATTAGTACATTAATAATTAAAAATAACTTGAACCGTTCCCGAGGATCACGAACAGGCCGAACCAACCCTTAAAAGCGTTGAACCGGACCCCAACTACTACCGTTGAGCTAGGTCATGAGATATTATGAAAATTAGACTAGGTGAAGGACCCGAACGACCATAATAGAAAATTAATTTCCATATTATACTTTTACTTTTTTTAATTCAAAATTTTAGAGAGCAATAACGGAGACAAGGTTTCAAGCATATATTTTTCAATTTAAAAACTAACACGGTTATGAATCATGATTCTATTTTTATTAGAAACAATTTAACCACAGTAAAAAAGAATTAATTAATAATAACTAATCCCTTCCCTCCCCAAACCCTCACACAACTACTGCCCTAAAATACTCAACAAACTCTTCTCCCAAAATCATATGTTACAAAAAAGGAATAAAGAAAGAAAGAATTAGAAATACAAACAAATGGGTTGGTTTATTTATTTATTTATTTTTTGGTTATTACCGATCCATCAACTGTTATCTTCCATTACTCTCTTTTTCAACTATAAAAAGTGAAACAAATGAAGCACAAATGTGTTCATACACATCTCTTTTCCTCTCCCATTTCAACCATATGAGTTTATTTTCAACGCTTGCACTTTCTCTCTTAATTTCATTGTTCTTTGCTAACCAATTCACTACCGTAGAAGGATCATTCCTCCAAAATCCAAATATTATGGTCAAGATAACAAGCTCTAAAATCTAAAAATCAGCTCACTGTTCACTGCAAATCTAGCGATGATGACTTGGGAGTCCACAAGCTGGCACCCTGGGCCAGCTACGACTTCAGTTTTCGTCCAAACTTATGGGGCACGACATTGTTTTACTGTTCCTTCCAATGGCATGACTCGTTTCATTATTTCAATGTCTACATAGATAAGAGAGATAGAGATAATTGTGAAAGTAGTCTATGTTCGTGGCATATGAGTGAGGAAAATGTCTGTATGTTCAACTATAAAACCGATAATTATGATATTTGCTACAACTGGTCAGGTAAAAAATCCATCTATCCATAAATTTGAAAGATTGATTTTAATATTGAAATAAATAAATGTTTTTGATATGTTGTTCATGTGGGATTTCTTTTTCTTTTTCCTTTTTTTTTTTTTTTTTTTTTTTTTTTTTTGCTTTGTTTTAAAGCTTGATATGATTAGTACGAGTGATATATAAACCATGTTAATTGCCTATGGACATAGATTATAATATGAAATTTTGTTAACTTATTTTGCTCATGATTGATGATCAAAACAACTATATGAGATGCGACATTGCATTAGAAGAATTTTGACGTAGGGTAAATGTAAGGTAGAGCCTTAGGCTTGGCCTAGAGTAGAGGCAAGTCGGTTAGAGTTGTTACATGTATGATTGAACAAAGTTTAGTTTTTATACAAGTCATGTTCGGTTGGTGGCAAACCTTGTCTAAAGTCTAATGAAGCCATAAAGTCAGGTAAAAAAAGGTTTTTCATGATCGTGTCAAAATCATGACGTTGTATGGTTGAAAACGTACGACTGTGATAGTATTCGAAAATGCTAACACAATGTACGGGGAGGTCCATCGAACCAAGTTCACAACCAATTGTTATTAGAAGACAAGTCACCGTGTAGTAGTCCCATTTATTGAAGTTCCAACTTTGAGAGAAATTGATGGAAAATGTTGGGTTTCTATAAGGAAATAATAACACAAATATATGATATAAAAGACACCTTACATTCTGTCATAAATGATAAGGTAATAATATAAACATTTTCATTGAGAAATGACATATTAGAGGTGGGAAATACAGACTTACCATAATAAGACATTTCGCAACTCGATCATAGATGGTAAAATAACAATTTAAAGGTTCGTTATGTTTTAAAACAAATTGAAACCCAAGAGTTTCCAAAATTTCTAATTCATTTTGGATTAGAAACAACAATAAACGAGGTTTTCAAATAGTTATCAAATTGTTCCGTCATGTAATAAAAAAAAAAACAAGAGCTGTTTTAAATGAACCTTATTTAGCTGATCTAGATCTCTTGGTGGTGGTTTGGTTTAAGGTTTTGTTTATGATGCTTATGAATCAAATAATTATGTTTGGTGTAGTATGAAAAATGTTACAAGAAAGAATGGACCTCACATATTCATGATGATGTACGCACATAGAGACCAGTAAGGAGTTGACCAATTCATCTTACGATCATGTATAAAATTATGATTGATGAATACGATTTGAGGAGCAAAGTGATGAGGAATGATGTAACACCCCAAAAAATAAAGGAAATTAGCTCCAATAAGAACAAGCGGCCATGTAAGATCCAAATGATTCAAGGAAAGAAATGAAGAGGATTAAGCAAGGACAAGAGTCTCAATCAAGTCATTTCTATAGGGTTAGAAGTAATTTTAAGAATTTATGGCCCTTCGACAAAGATTGGAAAGGAAAAAGTAGGTGAAAAGGGCAAAAAGGTCATTTTTCAATGACCGAAGATCTTTCTTGATTTTTAATTCCTTATCTAGAAGGAATTTCAAGAGGGTCTGAAAAATTACTAGCCACATCTAAGGGATGAAGGATTTTAAGAAAAATTATGGATTTTTTTTTTTTTAGAAAAATAATAATAATTTATTCAAAATGTGGAAAATTACCAAAATACCTCTGAAGTTTCACTTAATTACAAAATTGTAATTAAAGAAAATCTGCAACCAGATTTGGTTGCAGAACCATCCCGCAGAAGAAAATCAATCGTATATTCACATCCAATCGTTGGATTGAGCTGCTATTTGGATATGTTTAACAAGACTCAAGGGTCCGTAGATCCAACGGTTAAAGTTGAAAACCAATGTCGGTAGCACCTTCATCGCTATGTCGTTTCATCGTTCAACTCTTTGCCTTTATTTGCTACCGTTTCTAATCTTTACTTGCTGCGAGTGCTAGCAGGACTCGTACGCTAGTAATCTTTGCCACTGGACTTAATGTTTCATCATAGTCTAGTCCATATTGTTGAGAAAATCCTCGAGCTACGAGTCGAGCCTTGTATCTCTCGATTGATCCATCCAGTCGATGCTTTATTTTGTAGACCCACTTGCAAGAGATGGGTTTGACATCTCCTAGTCTTGGCACTAGTTTCCAAGTTTGATTCTGCTCCAGGGCTATAGTTCCTTCTTTCATTGCTTCTGCCAAACTGAGTTTTATGATGCCTCTTCATATGTCTCTGGTTCGCAAGCTCTATCTTCTACCATATCTGCATTTGCATACTTATGATTTGGCCTTCGGATTCCATTTGATCGCCTAACTTGTTGATGTGTCGTTTCATTTTTATCATATACGCTTGATTGAGTCAGCTCTTGCTTGTCAATATCAATGTCACTTGGATCTTCAGGCGCATCAACATTTGATTGAATTTGCGTAGTTTGCTCCCCCATCATCTGTTGTAGAATTTCTTCGATCTTTGAATATGGTAAGACTTTCTAATCCGAGGACCACCATGAAGATGCTTCATCGAAAACTACATCTCTTGATGTATCGTATTTTCCACTTGTTATATCACAGCACTTCCATCCTTTCCTTTGATTTTCGTATCCAACAAATATACACTTGACTGTTTTCTTGTCAAACTTGCTACCTAGATGGTCAGGCAAAAATACATAGCAAATAATCCGAAGTAACTAACTGTAGGTTTCATGTCCCTTAGTATCTCAAATGGTAAGATGAATCCGAGCTTTGGTTGGGGAAACTTGTTGATCACATGGGCAGTAGTTCGCATTACTGTAGGTTTCTGAAGTTTGCGTTACTTCCGACTCCCATGTTACGACCCTCCGAATGGGTAGCTTCTTTGGGGCAACATGCAGGCAGAACATGGGACTCTCACGGTGCAACATAGTGGTGGAGACCATAGGATGTGTTGATATACTTCCTTCTTCGACTTACTATAAATACTTTCTCTATTCACCTTGTTATTGACTCATGTGTTGATATACTTCCTTCTTCGACTTACTATAAATACTTTCTCTATTCACCTTGTTATTGACTCATGCAAATACCTTCCGAATGGAGGCCGCTCTCAGGGCGACACGAGGCCGAGCATGAACCTCACGGTGTGAATTTTTTAGAGAGCGTAAAAAGAAAACGATGTATCTCATATACATTTTTCCTCCCACTAGGTATTTTAGACGGTTGGGTATACTTATTACTTAGGTATGTTCCAGCATATTAAATATAACCTAAGTCTAAGTGATTTTTAACTTTGATGTCTAGGTGGGTTTTCATTTAAAAAAAAAAAAATCCTTACATCACTCACGCATGCTCATAAAACTGGGCTAACTAAGCTCAAGTACTGGCTCGATCTCCAGGTAGCAGGTGTTCCATAAACCGTCAACTTAAGTACCTCCA
>NW_019272207.1:83537-86614 GCF_002738345.1 Cucurbita maxima
TACTTGGCCTAGATGAGTATTAGTACTCAAGCGAGTTACGTAATAGGACGTCTCGCTAAGAAGAAAGTTGGGCAAATGAGATGACACTAAGAGGCTATTTTGGAGTAGTAAAGATCGTCTTGATAAGGTAAGGATGTCACCAGACGTGAATTAGAGAAGAATACATACGTAAAGAAACCTTTAGAAGCCTTAATGAACATTATGAGTTCATAGTCATGTCTTTGGGTTTAATTAATGCTCTCGTAATATTCATGGAGTTGATAAACAAATGAGGAATTTTGGATTATGTTCATTAACAACATCCTGGAGTGTTCTAAGTCTGAAGTGGGGCACGAGGAACACTTGAGGAAAGTTTTAATTCTACTTAGAACTTACCTATTATATGCTAGATTCACTAAGTACGAATTATGACTGCAAGAGGTGGCCTTTCTTGGACACGTGGTATCCAGGCAGGGAATAGCTGTGGACCCTTCTAAGACCAAAGCAAAGCATGAAGATCGCTTGCAAATGGTTTTGACTTTTTTGAGAATGCCTCTAGTGTATATCAACTTTTCTAAGTGTGAATGTTGGCTATGAGAAGTAGCATTTTTATGACATGCGGTCCCAAGAGGGGAAATTTTTGTGGATCCAGCTAAGGTTGAAGTTGTCATGTGGTGGCCAAGGCCGACAACTGTGATAGAGGTAAGAGGTTTTTTTGGCTTGATTGGCTACTACATGAGATTTGTCCAAGACTTTTTGAAAATGTCAGTCGCAAAGATTCATTTGACAGTTAAAGGAATGAGTAATTAATTGCGTTCGTTTCTCTAGACAGTTAAAGGAATATGAGTGGAATTATCCTACCGATGTCTTGGAGCTAGGTGTCATGGTGTTCGCAGAGAAGTCATGGCGGCATTATCGGTATGGTGAGACTAAGTGTACACTGATCACAAGAACCTTAAATATTTTCTTTTCACTCAGAAGGAGTTGAATATGAGACAAAGGAGGTGGCTTGAGCTAGTGAAAGACTACGATGTTGAGATCCTATATCATCCTGGCAAGGCTAATGTGGTAGTTGATACCTTGAGTAGAAAGACAGCCCACACCTCTGCATTGTTCACTCAACAAGGCAAGCTTCAAGAGGAGATCCTAAGAGCTGAGATTGATTTAATAGTTAAGAACATCACTGCACAGCTAGCTCAGTTGACAGTACCGTCCACACTTCATAAATGCATAATTGATACAAAGGCTATAGATGCCCATCCACAAAGTTTGTGACACCCAAGAGGTTAAGATAGCTCAAGGGTTCTTAATTTCATCTGAATGCGGGCTTTGGTGGCAGTGATACTTGTATGTACCTAGGAATAAGGAAATCCTTAAGGAGGTTATGCCTGAAGACATGGCACGTTCTACACATTTCACCCTGGTAGTATAAAAATGTATCAGGACCTGAAGAACAGTTAATGGTGGCTAGGAATGAAAAAAAGACGTCAGAGACTTTGTGTGACATTGTCCCCAAGCCCCAAGACAACGCCCTGTAGGGATGCTGCAACCCTTAAACATACCCAGTGGAAATGAGAGGAAGTGAATATGAATTTCATATTCGATCTACCTTAGACTCGACGTGGTTTTGATGTGATATGAGTCATTGTTGAAAGACACAAAAAATAGCTCACTTCATCCCGATTAAGAGCACTTTTCGAGTGGATCAATTGGCTTAGTGAATGTCTAACGTCTCAGTGGGTGAAAGTCCCAAGACAACGCCCTGCAAGGATGCTGCAACCCTTAAACATACCCAATGGAAGTGGAAGGAAGTGAATATGAATTTCATATCCGATCTACCTTAGACTCAATGTGGTTTTCATGTGATCTGAGTCATTGTCAAAAGACACAAAAAAATAGCTCACTTCATCCCGGTTAAGAGCACTTTTCGAGTGGATCAATTGGCTTAGTTGTATGTTTGAGAAATAGTTCGGTTGTATGGGGAACCTACTCCCATTGTGTTTGTTCAGGATGCTAGGTTTACCTTTCATTTTTTTTTTTTTTTTAAGGTTTTGCAGAAAGCCTCGAGTACCCAACCTCGTCTCAATACAACTATCCATCATCAGATAGATGGAAAGATTGAATCAAGTATTAGAGGACATGCTTAAGGCGTGTGTAATGGATTTCGTTGATTGATGGGATGACCACCTATCGCTCATGGAAGTTGCTTATTGCAACAGTTATCAAGCAAAAACTCATATGACTCCGTTGAGGTTCTATATGGGAAGAGGTGTTGGACACAAGTGTTTTAGGAAGAGGATGAAGTCTAACAACTTATGGGACCGAAATTAGTTCAGGTTACCAACACGACAGTCAAGAAAATCGGATCATGGTTACTTACTGCACAGAGCCAGCAAAAGAGTTACACTGACACTTGAAGAAAGGATCTCGAGTTTGTAGTGAGCAAAAATGTTTTCCTATAGGTAACGACCATGAAAGAGGTGTTAAGGTTTGGGAAAAGGTGTAGTGAGCAAAAATGTTTTCCTATAGGTAACGACCATGAAAGAGGTGTTAAGGTTTGGGAAAAGGGGTAAGCTTAGCCTTAAGTTCATAGGTCCCTTCAAAATCCTTGAGAGGATTGGGGTTGTAGCGTACAGGTTGGCGTGAACACCCACTCTTGTCGCTGTGCATAACGTTTTTCATGTATCTATGTTGAGAAAGTACACGCCAGACCCCACGCACATTAATGAGCACCAAGCACTTCCGCTTCGTGAGGATCTATCTTACGAGGAGGCCCCAATCAAAATTATATGTCGAGATGTCAAGCTATTGCGAAACAAGGAGATTCTCCTTGTCAAAGTCTTGTGGGGTAATCATCTTGATAACAAGGCTACATGGGAGCAGGAGGATGACGTTAGGAAGTCTTACCCTGAACTTTTTAAGGAATAACTAACTTTCGGGGACGAAAGTTCCTAAGTAGAGGAGAATTTGCAACACCCCGGGCCCAACAGGTACAGTTTGCTCTATCCTTGGGACTAGCACCTTCTTGACAATTGTGAGTTTCTATATTTTATTAGAGGACTTAGAGTGTGATCTTCCTTGAACACGTGGTATCCAGG
>NW_019272207.1:87187-100572 GCF_002738345.1 Cucurbita maxima
GGTGGCTAGGAATGAAAAAAAGACATCAAAGATTTTGTGTGACATTGTCTAACGTCTCAGTGGGTGAAAGCCCCAAGACAACGCCCTGCAGGGATCCTGCAACCCATAAACATACCAAGTGGAAGTGAGAGGAAGTGAGTATGAATCTCATATCTGATTTAGCTAAGACTCGACGTGCTTTTTTTTTTTTTTGAAGGTAACCTCGTCTCAATATAGCCATCCATCATCAGACAGATGGAAAGGTTGAATCAAGTATTAGAGGACATGCACAAGGCTTGTGTGATGGATTTCGGGGGTTCATGGGATGACCACCGATCCCTCGTGGAAGTTGCTGATAGCAACAGTTATCAAGCAAAAACTCATATGGCCCCATTGAGGTCCTATATGGGAAGAGGTGTCGGACACCAGTGTTTTAGGAAGAGGATGGAACCCAGTAACTTATGGGACCGAAATTAGTTCAGGTTACCAACGCGACAGTCCAGAAAATCAGATCATGATACTTACTGCACAGAGCCGGAAAAAGAGTTACGTTGACACTCGAAGAAAGGATCTCGAGTTTGCAGTGGGCGAACATGTTTTCTTGTAGGTAACGCCCATGAGAGAGGTGTTAAGGTTCGGGAAAAGGGGGTAACGCTTAGCCTTAGGTTTATAGGTTCGTTCGAAATCCTTGAGAGGATTGGTGCTGTAGCGTACAGGTTGGCGTGACCACCCCCTCTTGCCGCTGTGCATAATGTTTTTCATGTATCTATGTTGAGAAAGTACACACCAGACCCCACACATATCATTGAGCACGAAATACTTCCGCTTCGTGAGAATCTATCTTTTGAGAAGGCCCCAATCAAAATTATATCTCGAGAAGTCAAGCGATTGCAAAACTAGGAGATTTCGTTGTCAAAGTCATGTGGGATAATCATCATGATAGTGAGGCTACTTGGGTGTGAGAGGATGACGTTAGGAAGTCTTACCCTGAACTTTTTCAGGAACAACCAACTTTCGGGGACGAAAGTTCTTAAGGAGGGGAGAATTTGTAACACCCCCGAGCCCAACAGGTACCGTTCGCTCTATCCCTATGACTAGCACCTTCTTAACCATTGTGAGTTTCTAGATTTTATTGGAGGACTTAGAATGTGATTTTCGTATCAGTGCAGAAGAAAGAAATGCTCGGGATGCATCAAGGAAATAAGGAAAATTTTTTAAAAAAACAGTAATGTAATCGAAATTTGGGTCAAAGTCAACTGGGGGCAAAAGGTTAATTTTGCCCCCACACATACCACCTTGAGGGGGTCTGGATAGACCTTGAAGAACGGAAAAAGAAAAGGAAAGAAAAAAAATAGAGAGAGAAAGAGAAAGAGAAAAATCAAGAGGAGTGGTCTTGAGTGTTTGGTCGATCGTTCCAGGCAAGAAATGGGCAAGAACGCGAGGTAAGTCCATGACCTCTCTTGTTTCAAAATTTTACCATAGATCCATGAGTTTTAGATGATTTAAACCATAATAATCTAGTTGCAACATTTTAGGTGAGGAGTCTTGTAAGTTTTTAGAGGAAACACGACCAAAAATCGCGTCGGAAAACAAAATCATGAAACCGTCCTACTTCGGTAAGAAACTAAATTTTTCTCCGTTTTTAACTTCATTTATGGAAGTTTTAGCTGATTTAAACCATAATAATCTAGTTGCAACAATTTAGGTGAGGAGTCTTGTAAGTTTTTAGAGGAAACAAGACCAAAAATCGCGTCGGAAAATAAAATCGTGAAATCGTCCTACTTCGGTAAGAAACTAAATTTTTCTTGGTTTTTAACTTCATTCACTAAGCGCAGTGAGTATAAAAAAAATACAATAAAATATATGGATAGGTCGACTAGTGATCTTGAATTCTTGTGAAAGAATCAATTTAATTCAAGTTACAGTTTAGAAGATAAAAAAATCCAAAATAAATAGATTGATATAGAATTTGACCAGAATCTAGAAAATCGCAAAGATGAGAGGAAGAAGATGAACGGCGGCGGAGGGACGCATGTCAGGAAGGGAGAGGGCCGCTAGTTGCTGGAAAAATGGGACACTTATCAGGCGTGGAATGGCAGAGGAAAATTACAAAAAATATTGCATCAGGTAATTCTTGAAGAGCGGTGCCCGCCACCAGATCTGTGAACCTGCGTGCGACCCGAATCCATCAAACTAGCTTTAGCAAGTTTAGTTCGTTATTATTTCTTAATGTGATGCGGTGAGTCCACCTCGGTTGAAACAAACTTTGAAGGATGAAGTCGAACTAGCTTTAGCAATGAGATTCTCGTTTAGGCCAACCAAGTAAGTGTATTATCGACTTGGTTGGATGAATTCTATTATGTATGACTTTGCGTGTCTTGTGGCTCCGACACGTGTCATATATATGAATGATATATGATGCTATGTGATACTATGTTATACCGTGTTAAGCTATGTGATGCCATGTTAAAATATGAGAAGGAGACATCCAAGTTAGGAAAAGTATATGATTGACAGTTGGGAGAGAAACCTAAGTTTGGGGATATGTGTAATTCCTTGCTAAATAAAGCTTAACCTAACAAACAAACACTCTTAATATCCTTTCAATTTTCTTTACCTACAAATCTATCTTTAAAAGTTGTTAAAAAGTATCTTTGTTTTAGTGCAATCATCATAAATATAAATATATATATATAGTTTAAAACCATCCAAATGAAACACACAAATTCTAAGTTGATAAAAAAGGAAGGCTATGAATAATCTCTATGATTTTATTGTTTACTTTTGCATCAACTTCTAACGTTTTCACTTCTTTTGCAATGCAATATCCACATTCTCAATGGAAAGTGACGATTCTTAATTATCAAGACGTACCTTTACTAGCCCATTGCAAATCGAAAAACGACGATTTAGGTAAATAAGGGTGTTGCACTATGACAAATATTCAATGAGACCATATTGTTTTATGTATATCTCAATTTCAAGGATTCAATTACAAGTTCTTTTTTTGTTAATAAATATGTGGCGTGGAGAGGTTGAATGATACTTAACCTCTTCATGGATGGGTATATGGTGTCTCAACTAGTTGAATTCCGCACAAATTGTTATTTAAGAATTTTTATTTAATTAAACGTTTGACTGTGTAATTGTATAGGCTGTTATAGTTCTAATTTTTTTTCATTATTTCAATTGAATTTGTGCCCATCTAACATAACTTTTTGATATAGGGGAGCATATTCTTCAGTTCAAACAGGAATACAGTTGGGAGTTCAAAGAGAATGTTTTGCAGACAACATTGTTTTGGTGCAACTTTAACAGCAATTATGGGAAGCTTTCGTTCGAGGTTTTTTGGCCAGAGAAGGGAATTTGGCTTGAAGAACGATGCAACTATTCCCACTGCATTTGGCGTGCAGATAAAAAGGGTTTTTCTTTATATAATAGCAAAATAAAGGTATTCGAACTCATTCATCCATGGAGTCCTTAGACAAATCCATCACCTTTGCCTTCCTTCACATCAAATCTTTTCTTTTCTACGTAAGTTGTGTGCTTGCATAGAACTACTGTTACAAAATGTCTGTTAATCATTTAAGTTCTAAAATATATGGAAACATTTAATATATAAATGAGTACATCTCAATAAAATATAAAGTTGTTATTGAATAATAAAATATTGACTACAGCCTTAATATCAAAGCCTAGATTTTATAGAAAATTTTCAAGCACAAAAATGAAATAAATTTGAAAGTTATACACCATTCTCGAGAATTAAACAATATTAGATTCTGTAAAGGCCAAAAAAAAAACAACATGGTCGCTGGAAAACACACGTTCACACCTCATGGCGCCACATGTCGCACCTGCAGCCAGAAAATCCATCTCTTTGGCTCGCTAGAGGATATTTTGCCCAATTTTTACCGTTCCAACTATCCTAAAGCTGAAATTGAACTTGTTTATGGAAATTAAATTCAGTATAAGGTTCACTTTCTCGATTTATGTTAAACAGAGTTAAGAAATTGTAGTTTCTAACAAAACAAGATGGACATTCTAATAGGAAATAACAACAAATAATGCCAAAAGAAATTTCGAGGGATGAAAAGCAAACGTACTTGAATTTATGGAGAAAGTCGGCGCTAAGGCCAACCAAGTAAGTGGTCTTACTGTCGGATAGGTTGAATGACTTGTTTAATGTATGACGACGACACGTGCCTAGTAGCCCCTGCATGTGTCATTTATTCTTTATATTTATGATGTGTGACTATATTGTATGATGATGATGAACGATGTATGATGATGTTATTCTGTGATTGGATGTCTATACAATGTTGTATGATATTTATGATAGGACATATGTTTGACATTATGAGATATATGATATGATAGGATTGACAAGCAACATGATGAATTGAAATAATGAACAAACCCGATATTCACATGAAAAGTTATGGTAGAATGATATGATATACAAGAAAACTCTAGAGAGGTTTGTTGGGTTTTATGTCCTAAAACTCATAGTTTGTAAATAAAAACATATTCTATTTTCAATAAAATTATTATTGATGTTTATTCACTAAAGATTTTTATTGAATAAAGTGAATTATATGATTATTAATCTAAATTCAATAATCTAAGAACACTCTGACTATAGTATGATTACTTGAATTATATGTTGAGATAGAAGAGTGGATCAAGTTCAAGTATATAGTCAAAATGATCTATAGTACAGGGATAAGGCTGAGTACTTGGATCAAGTTCAAGTATATAGTCAAAATGATCTATAGTACAGTGATAAGGCTAAGTACCTTATCCTGGGGACACTATGGATGAGGCCCACTTTTCTATATGACATAATTTAGTACAGGGATAAGGTTGAGTACCTTATCCTAGGGACACTATGGATGTGGCCCGCTTTTCTATATGACATAAACAATTATGGATGCGGCCCACTTTTCTATATGACATAAACAATGTGATCACTAAATTGTACATGTGGAGACATGTGTGTGGGGGTGTCCTATGCAATGAGTATTGCATAAGATCGAACCATGAAGAAAATCACTCACTTTATAATGTCGTTTACTGTTGAGATTGATTTTCTTTTCATTCAACGACTTAGGTAACTTGATCGTAATCCTGAGCTAGCCATGAACTCCTGTTTATTCGGAATTACCCTTAGATTTGCATGGGTGAGAGTGTCTCGAGTTTGTCGACTCAATAGGCCTCCCAATTCAGGGGTAAGACTGGGTGAATGGCTGGGGACGTGGGGTGCAAGATGGAATTCACTCGTACCTACTTTTAGGGATAGAAGAGAGGTAGTTCCCTTAAGTACTAACTCTAGGTCTTGAACATGGGGCCCCACCGTCTCATTGGCTTGAGAGGGATTTTGTTTACTAGTTGAACCACAAACCAATTGTTCATTAGAGGATCAATGGGACATAAGGAACAAGAAGTAACTTCAGGGGTAAAACGATAGATTGACCCATCTCTAGTTATGAACAACCTGTGAAGGATCAACTTACTAATTATGGTTATATCAAATGGACAGAAATAATCCATAGTGAGGGGAGTGCAACTACTAGGCTATGGTGGAGTGTCCTAGTAGTTAACGAATGTTGGTTAACAAGGTTAATGAGTTTAACCGGTTAATCTTGGATCGTTGGAGCCCATGAAATATAGGTCCATTAGGTCCCTCTACTACCTCATATCGGACTAAACCATAGAATAGTGTGACGAGTGAGTTCAAAGTGTTCGAGTTCAAATTAGGGAATATGCGCTACATATATACGATATATTTAACCATATTTTTGTTTTATTTACGAATTAAACAAAAAAAGAGAATCTGAGATATTTAAATAAGATTTAAATATTTTAATCAAATATATGTCGGAATTAATTGGGATATGCATTTGAATTAATATTAAATATTAATTAAATAGTTTAATTAATCATTTAATATTACTTTAATTTGAAATTAATTGTTGAATTAAAATAAAGAAAGTCAAAATGTTGACTTCATTTCATGGAAAAATCCGTATTTGAGTTAGTGGAATTTTGAGGTGTCAAAATTTGGTTTAACCAAACTTGCATGCTTGCCAAATAAACCCCACAAACTTGAGAAGAATTTTGAGGGTCAAAATTTGGTTAACTCAAACTTGTATGCTTGCTACATCATCCTAAACATTTAAGTAGAATTTTGAGTGTCAAAATTTGGTGATCTCAAATTTGCATGAACATGCAAACATGACTAGTGGTGGTTCATCATCACAAACTTGCTACATCATCTCAAATTTGCATGAACATGCAAACATAAATAGAGTGATCAAGGTAAATCGAACTTCTCCCTTGGAAAAACCTTGATAAAAAATCTCACAAACTCTCTCTTCCTATATATTAAATCCCTCTCAATTTTAGTCACTCACCGTATTTCTCAATCCCATTCTAAGGCCGGAGAATAGTGGAAAAGACACTAGTGGTGGTTCGAAACTGGTTCATGAGTAAAAAGGAATTTGAATTACAAAAGGTTAGTACTCAAACATCTTGAGTTTTAATACTTATGAACATGCTAGTTATTTACTATAATTGATGTTCTAAGAGTGCCTAAGATCCAAATTGCTTCCGCATGTGTTATATTAACTCCATCAATTGATATCAGAGCAAGTTTTAGGCACTTTAATTACATTAATTTCAACATGGTGGGTACCATTTCATGAATGAAATTTTGTGGTTTCTAAAGTGGATGTTTTTGGTTTTGGCATTTTTTTTATTCTTCCATTTGATACAATTATTTAACAAGCCTAATGTTTATGGGCTTTAATGAGTGAAGAAAGGTATGTAATTTTTATGGAGTCATTAGAGTCCAGTTTAGGTTGTAATTGATCGAAAATGGAAGAGAAAGCAAGCTGAACCGAAGAAGAAGATGGAAGAGGCGGTTCGGGTGTTTTTTCTATCGTTCGGGTACTGTTCAGCGCTTTTAAGGGTTGGTTCACTCGGTTCATGATCCTCGGGACCAGTTCAATGTAATAATTTAGTTAATTGCTTTAAAATGCCAAAACCAATCCACTTTAGCGTGTTTAATTATTTATGCATTATGAATGTATGTTTTAATGAAATAGAAAATGTATATGCATAAAGTATGTCATATAGATTTAAAATCCCACCATATGCTAAGCATCATGCATTCCAAGTATGTTATAAGTGTTATAATGTATAGTATGCATGTTGAGGGTTCCATGAGTGATAGATATAAATTGTTATATTATTGCATGGAATGAATGATTATATAATTGTTATAAAAAGCATGTTAGATGCATGTTATAGGTTATTTTCAACGTCATAAAATGAGATAGACGTTAAAGTCTATAATAAAGATAAGTGCATGCTCACTTAGGTTAAGAACCAAGCACAATCAATTTTAATAGTTAAAATAGGTCGATGTCTTATAAAATTGCTATTACAAGAAAGCTCACCTAGCACAATCTTGTCTAAGACTCGAGGTACTTAAGTTGATGGTTTACGAAACACCTACTACCTGGAAATCAGACTAGTACTTGAGCTTAGTTAGCCAAGTTTTATGAGCATGCTTCAGTGATATAAGTTTTAGAAAAAAACCTAGACTTAAGTTATATTTAATTAGCTGGAATATACCTAAGTAATGAGTATACCCAACCATCTAAAATACTTAGTGGGAGGAAAAAGGTATATGAGATACATCATTTTCCTTTTACGCTCTCTGAAAAATTCACACCGTGAGATTCATGCTCGACCTCGTGTCGCCTTAGGAGCGTCTTCCATTTAGAAAGTATTTGCATAAGTCAATAACAAGGTGAATAGAGAAAGTATTTATAATAAGTGGGAGAAGGAAGTATATCAACACGTCCTATGGTCTCCACCACTAGGTTGCACTATGAGATTCCCATGTTCCACCTGCATGTTGCTCTAGAGCAACTACCCATTCGGAGGGTCGTAACATGGGAGTCGAAACAACGCAAACTCCAGAAATGGATAGGATTTCTTAGGTCCATTCCCAACTTTGGTTTTTTTATATTCGATAGCGTTGTTGGGACCAATCTCTGAGGTCTGAAATTGGTGGGTCACACTTACGAAGAATTACTAAGAGTTAGTATATTCTTGACCAAAATAGCGATTACTAGGAACAAGAGTTATTCTAGGATTAGTGTTTAAGTCAAGAATGTCTTGGTTGAATGAAGAAGTGATTAACTGCCCCTCGGTAGCAGTTGCTCTAACTCACTAAAGTATCATTGCAAATTAATAATTTTTGGGTACATTATTACATTTGTTAAACCTGATTGGATTAAACAGGATTAAATCAAATAAGTAATATAATTTTCTTTATATCACAGCATGACAAACTCAATAGTACAATTACTCGCTTCTGAGAAATTAAACGACAACAATTACGCAACTTGGAAATCAAACCTAAACACAATACTTGTAATTGATAATTTAAGGTTTGTTTTAACTGAGGAATGTCCTCCAAACCCCAGCTCAAATGCAAACCGAATAGTTTGGGATGCATATGACAGATGGACATAGATTAAGGTACATGGAACTTCTCCCTTTAAAAAATCTCGGAAAAACTCCCACAAACTCTCTCTTCATATATACTAAATCTCTTCCAAGTTTAGTCACTCACCGGATTCCTCAATCCCGTTCTAAGACCGGAGAATAGCGGAGAAGACACTAGTGGTTGTTCGAAACTAGTTCGTGAGTAAAAAGGAATTTGAACTACAAAATGTTAGTACTCAAAGACCTTAAGTTTTAATAATTATGAACAAGCTAGTTATATTAACTCCATCAAAGAAAAATGTTGGGACCTCATGTATCATTGTGTGTTCATGCATCGGGGGATACCCCTTCATCTTTAGCGATGGTACGAACGCGTACACTACAGGACAAGGAAACGACCATTATATTTGTTATAATGCTACGAAGGTTGCTATTTCTAATGGGTGTCCGACATCAACAGCTCCCAGACAATGCTCGCCTAACAAGAAAGGGACCCAAGAGGTGTACGAGCCTACTTGTGGGTCCATACTCGTACGTGTAGACTGTGTGTAGAGCAGTAAATACACATCAAATTGACCCCGCTTAGTTTAGCTGCCTAAGAAATATAGATTGATATGATAGGTCCCACTCATGATTGCATGTGCTTGCATTTAATCCCAATAGTAGGGTGATTTACTGAGTATTTATCAAAATACTCAAGTCATGTGCTACTCTTATTTTTCAGGTAGAGGCAAGGCTCCCTTGCACGGCTGACGATTGGGGAGTTTTCAAAATTTTAATTTCGTAGACTCTACAATGTAGGTTAGTATGCATTTAATTTTGTTGCATATAGGTTAGTATAGGGCAGTTTTACTTTATGTCATTTTAATTTTTGGTATTTTATTTTAAAGACCTTCTAGAAAACATGTAAGTCCACAAAAACGTTTTATGATAAAGTTTTGAATGAAGTATTTTCCCATAAAATATTTTATGATATGTATATAGTAGCGGCTTTAGGTTAAATAGGAATCTAGGGCCATTATAGATTCTAAAACATCAAAAAATGAATGCTATGAATTGTCTCTGTGTGATTTTGTTGTTTACTTTTGCATCTACTTTTAATGCCTTCACTTGTTTATCTCTCCAATCTCGGGGGTCACCTTGGAAAGTGACAATTCTCAATTATAAGGAAGGAGAACCTCTAACGGTCTATTGCAAGTTGAAGGTCAATGATTTAGGTAAATAAGGGTGATGTATGATTTTAAATTTTCAACGACACCGTCTTTATATATATATGTACGTTTATATATATCTCTAAATTTATATAATTGATGGTTTTTTTTTTAAAAACAGTTCAACCACGGGAAGTATAATATACAATGGAAAAAAAAAGTCAATCATTGATATTCAACTTCTATTGCGATTTATAAAAAAATAATTACAGTTTGAATGTTTAAATAGAAGTTTAATACTTTAAGTTCAAAAGTGAAGAATTCTTTAATGCTTTATGGTTTATTACAACTCCGGGTTATTATTATTTTTTTTTTTGTTAAAAAAAAAAAGTGGCAAGATCAATTTTTTTATCTCTTAATCTATGTCTTTTTTAACTTAATTTGTGCCCATCTAACCTAAATTTCTAATATAAGGAGCATGTCCTTCGGTTCAAANTATCCTGGGGACACTATGGATGGGTCCCACTTTTCTATATGACATAATTTAGTACACGGATAAGGCTGAGTACCTTATCCTAGGGACACTATGGATGTGGCCCGCTTTTCTATATGACATAAACAATATGATCACTAAATTGTACATGTGGAGAAATGTGTGTGGGGGTGTCCTATGCAATGAGTATTGCATAAGATCGAACCATGAAGAAAATCACTCACTTTATAATGTCGTTTACTGTTGAGACTGATTTTCTTTTCATTCAATGACGTAGGTAACTCGATCTTAATCCTGAGCTAGCCATGAACTCCTTTTTATTCAGAATTATCTTTAGATTTGCATGGGTGAGAGTGTCTCGAGTTTGCCGACTCAATAGGCCTCCCATTTCAGGGGCAAGACTGGGTGAATGGCTGGGGACGTGGGGTGCAAGATGGAATTCACTCCTACCTACTTTTAGGGATAGAAGAGAGGTAGTTACCTTAAGTACTAACTCCAGGTCTTGAACATGGGGCCCCACCGTCTCATTGGCTTGAGAGGGATTTTGTTTATCAGTTGGATCACAAACCAATTGTTCATTAGAGGCTTAGTGGGACATAAGGAACAAGAAGTAACTTCAGGGTAAAACGATAAATTGACCCATCTCTAGTTATGAACAACCTGTGAAGGATCAACTTACTAATTATGGTTATATCAAATGGACAGAAATATATCCATAGTGAGGGGAGTGCAACTACTAGGCTATAGTGGAGTGTCCTAATAGTTAACAAATGTTGGTTAACAAGGTTAATGAGTTTAACCGATTAATCTTGGATCGTTGGAGCCCATGAAATATAGGTCCATTAGGTCCCTCTACTATCTCATATCGGACTAAACCATAGAATAGTGTGACGAGTGAGTTCAAAGTGTTCGAGTTCAAATTAGGGAATATGCGCTACATATATACGATATATTTAACCGTATTTTTGTTTTATTTACGAATTAAACAAAAAAAGAGAATCTGAGATATTTAAATAAGTTTTAAATATTTTAATCAAATATATGTCAGAATTAATTGGGATTGACATTTGAATATTTAAATATTTTAATCAAATATATGTCGGAATTAATTAGGATTGGCATTTGAATTAATATTAAATATTAATTAAATAGTTTAATTAATCATTTAATATTACTTTAATTTGAAATTAATGGTTGAATTAAAATGAAGAAAGTCAAAATGTTGACTTCATTTCATGAAAAAATCCGTATTTGAGTTAGTAGAATTTTGAGGTGTCAAAATTTGGTTTAACCAAACTTGCATGCTTGCCAAATGAACCCCACAAATTTGAGAAGAATTTTGAGGGTCAAAATTTGGTTAACTCAAACTTGTATGCTTGCTAGATCATCCCAAACATTTAAGTAGAATTTTGAGTGTCAAAATTTGGTGATCTCAAATTTGCATGAACATGCAAACATGACTTTATAAATAGAGTGATCAAGGTAAATCGAACTTCTCCCTTGGAAAAACCTTGATAAAAACTCTCACAAACTCTCTCTTCATATATATTAAATCCCTCCCAATTTTAGTCACTCACCGTATTTTTCAATCCCATTCTAAGGCCGGAGAATAGTGGAAAAGACACTAGTGGTGGTTCGAAACCGGTTCATGAGTAAAAAGGAATTTGAACTACAAAAGGTTAGTACTCAAACATCTTGAGTTTTAATACTTATGAACATGCTAGTTATTTACTATAATTGATGTTCTAAGAGTGCCTAAGATCCAAATTGCTTCCGCATGTGTCATATTAACTCCATCAATTGGTATCAGAGCAAGTTTTAGGCACTTTATTTACATTAATTTCAACAGGGTGGGTACCATTTCATGAATGAAATTTTGTGGTTGCTAAAGTGGATGTTTTTGGTTTTGGCATTTTTTTTATGCTTCCATTTGATACAATTATTTAACAAGCCTAATGTTTATGGGCTTTAATGAGTGAAGAAAGGTATGTAATTTTTATGGAGTCATTAGAGTCCAGTTTAGGTTGTAATTGATAAAAAATGGAAGAGAAAGCAAGTTGAACCGAAGAAGAAGATGGAAGAGGCGGTTCGGGTGTTTTTCTGTCGTTCGGGTACTGTTCAGCGCTTTTAAGGGTTGGTTCACTCGGTTCATGATCCTCGGGAGCAGTTCAATGTAATAATTTAGTTAATTGCTTTAAAATGTCAAAACCAATCAACTTTAGCGTGTTTAATTATTTATGCATTATGAATGTATGTTTTAATGAAATAGAAAATGTATATGCATAAAGTATGTCGTATAGATTTAAAATCCCACCATATGCTAAGCATCATGCATTCCAAGTATGTTATAAGTGTTATAATGTATAGTATGCATGTTGAGGGTTCTATGAGTGATAGATATAAATTGTTATATTATTGCATGGAATGGATGATTATATAATTGTTATATAAAGCATGTTAGATGCATGTTATAGGTTATTTTCAACATCATAAAATGAGATAGACGTTAAAGTATATAATAAAGATAAGTGCATGCTCACTTAGGTTAAGAACCAAGCACAATCAATTTTAATAGTTAAAATAGGTCGATGTCTTATAAAATTGCTATTACAAGAAAGCTCACCTGGCACAATCTTGTCTAAGACTGGAGGTACTTAAGTTGATGGTTTACGAAACACTTACTACCTAGAAATCGGACTAGTACTTGAGCTTAGTTAGCCAAGTTTTATGAGCATGCTTCAGTGATATAAGTTTTAGAAAAAAAACCTAGACTTAAGTTATATTTAATTAGCTGGAATATACCTAAGTAATGAGTATACCCAACCATCTAAAATACTTAGTGGGAGGAAAAAGGTATATGAGATACATCATTTTACTTTTACGCTCTCTGAAAAATTCACACCGTGAGATTCATGCTCGACCTCGTGTCGCCCTAGGAGCGTCCTCCATTTAGAAAGTATTCGCATAAGTCAATAACAAGGTGAATAAAGAAAGTATTTATAATAATTGGGAGAAGGAAGTATATCAACACGTCCTATGGTCTCCACCACTAGGTTGCACTGTGAGATTCCCATGTTCCGCCTGCATGTTGCCCTAGAGCAACTACCAATTTAGAGGGTCGTAACATGGGAGTCGAAACAACGCAAACTCCAGAAATGGATAGGATTTCTTAGGTCCATTCCCAACTTTGGTTTTTTTATATTCGATAGCGTTGTTGGGACCGATCTCTGAGGTCTGAA
>NW_019272207.1:100862-104687 GCF_002738345.1 Cucurbita maxima
AGGTTTGTTTTAACTGAGGAATGTCCTCCAAACCCCAGCTCAAATGCAAACCGAACAGTTTGGGATGCATATGACAGATGGACAAAGGCATATGACAAAGCCCGAGTGTACATTTTAGACAGCATATTTGATGTTTTGGCTAAGAAACACGATGTCATGGGTACTGCTAAAGAGATTATGGAATCTCTGAAAGGGATGTTTGGACAACCGTTCTTCTCCCTTAGACATAACGCCATAAAATACATTTACAACTGCTGTATGAAAGAAGGGACCTCAGTTAGAGAACATGTCCTGGACATCATGGTCCATTTCAATGTGGCAGAAGAAAATGGCATTGTCATTGATGAGAAGAGTCAAGTCAGTTTTATCATGGAGTCTCTTCCAAAGAAATTCTTTCAGTTCCGCACAAATGTGATGATGAACAAGATAGAAAATAACTTGACTACTCTTCTTAATGAGCTAAAGACTTATCAGTTCCTCTTAACGAACAAGAGTCAAACAGGAGAAGCAAATGTTGTTATCTCTAAGAAATTACTACGAGGATCGTCCTAAAAAATAAGTCTGGACGTTCAACTTCTAAAAGTGTTTTGATAAAGAAGAAGGGTAAAGGGGAAAATAAGATTCCTACTGACCACAAACAAAAGGTTCAAAAAGCAGATAAAAGGAAATGTTTCCATTGCAATGAAAATGGGCACTGAGAGAAATTGCCCAAAATATCTTGCAGAGAAGAAAGTCGAAAAGACACAACAAGATAAATATGATTTACTCGTTGTAAAAATATGTTTAGTAGAGTATTATAACTCAACTTGGATACTAGATTCAGGGGTCATTAATCATATTTGTTCTTTTTTTCCAGAAAACTAGCTCCTAGAGAATGCTTGCGGACGGCGAGATAACACTTAGGGTTGGAATAGGAGAGGTTGTCTCAACAAGATCATTAGGAAATTTAAAATTATTTTTTGGAGATATATTCAGTATATTAGATATTGTACTTTTTGTTCCTAAAATGAAAAGAAATTTAATATCTATCTCTTGTTTATTAGAACAATTGTATAAACTATCTTTTGAAATCAACGAAGTGTTCATTTGCAAAAGAGGTATTCATATTTGTTCCATAAAACTAGAAAACAACTTATATATGTTAAATTGGAGTGAAACAAAAGCTATTTTAAAAACCGAGATGTTTAAAATAGCTGAAACTCAAAATAAACGACAAAAGCTTTCTCCCAATACCTATCTTTGGCACTTAAGACTAGGCCACATTAATTTCAATACGATTGAGAGATTGGTTAAAATAGGACTTCTAAATGAGTTAGAAGACAACTCTTTACCTCCATGTGAGTCTTGTCTTGAGGGTAAAATGAATAAACGACCGTTTTTCGAAAAATGTTATTGAGCTAAAGAAACCTTAGAACTCGTGCATACAGATCTCTGTGGTCCAATGAATGTCAAAGTATGAGGAAGGTATGAATATTTCATCAGTTTTATTGATGATTATTCATGGTATGGCTATCTNTGAAGCTCTGGAAAAATTCAAAGAGTATAAGACTAAGGTTGAGAATCTATTAGGTAAAACTATTAAAACACTTCGATCAGATCGAGTTGGAGAGTATATGGACTTAAGATTTCAGGACTATATGATAAAACATGGAATAACGTCTTAACTCTTAGCCCCTAGTATGCCTCAGCAAAATGGTGTATCTGAAAGAAGAAATAGAACTCTATTAGACATGGTTCAATCTATGATGAGTTTTGCTCAATTACCTGATCTGTTTTGAGGATATGTAGTGGAGACTGCTACATACATTTTGAACATGGTTTCTTCTAAGAGTGTTTCAGAAATACCTTATGAGTTATGGAAAGGGCGTAAAGGTAGTTTACGTCACTTCAGGATTTTGAGATGCCCAACACATGTGTTGTTGCAAAATCCCAAGAAATTAGAACGTCGTTCAAAATTATGTTTATTCGTAGGATACCCCAAAGAGACGAAAGGTGGTTGTTTTATGACGCTCAAGAAAATAGAGTGTTTGTATCAACAAACGCTACATTCTTAGAGGAAGACCACGTAAGAAACCACCAACCTCGTAGCAAACTAGTATTAAGTGAGATTTCTAAAGAAGCTACTGATAAAACAACAAGAGTTGTTGATGGAGATGGCACTTCTGGTCAATCACATCCTTCTAAAGAGTTGAGAATGCCTCGACGTAGTGGGAGGGTTATAACTCAACCGAATCGTTACTTGGGTTTGGCAGAAACTCAAGTCATCATACATGATGATGGTGTTGAGGATCCATTGACCTATAAACAAGCAATGAATGATGAAGATAGAGATCCGTAGATTAAAACCATGAATCTTGAAATGGAGTCAATGTACTTCAATTTAGTCTAGGAACTTGTAGATCAACCAGNAAAACCTATTGGTTGTAAATGGATCTATAAGAGGAAACAAGACCTAACCGGTAAGGTATAGACCTTTAAAGCTCGACTTGTAGTAAAGGATTATACCCAAAGAGAGGGGTTGGACTATGAAGATGACGAACCATAGGGCACGTGTCAACATCAAATATAACCATGCCGATAGTAAAATCATTACCTGGTTAGCTGAACCATAGGGCACGTGTCAACATCAAATATAACCATGCCGATAGTAAAATCATTACCTGGTTAGCTTAGGCCAATATTCTGTCGTTATCCTTAATGAAAGTCCAATGAAATTCAAGTCAACCTATGTGAGCCCATGACATCAGTTTCAAGTTTGAACTCCATAAAATTATTTTGAAATTCAAGTCAACCTATGTGAGCCCATGACATCAGTTTCAAGTTTGAACTCCATAAAATTATTTCGCTAATTTACATTGCCCATGGTTAAATTATGATATTTTGGCAAATTTTGTTAATATATTTCTACTCCAAATCTTCCCATTCTATTTTTATTTTTTTTTTCTTTTTTCTTTTCTTTTTCCGGTAACAGTATTTTTAATTTCCATATCTATTTCATTTTTTCTTATTTACTTTGTCTTCCTTTAGTTAACCATTATATTCTTAGCTTTTAATTTAATCAATTCATTTTGTTGTATTCTTTTTCTATAATTCATATAAAATTATTGACAATCTAAATCATTCAGAATTAGGAGATCTAAAATATAATTGGTTGTGATTTCCTAAAATATACTGTGGGAATTGTCGGCAGATATTAGTCCAATCCGGGACGTGCTCATTTGACTTCCGTTAAGAATATCCTTAAGTATCTAAGGAGAACGAGGGACTATATGCTAATATACAGTGCTAAAGATTTGAACCTTATAGGGTAGACTGACTCAAATTTTCAGACCGATGTAGATTCGAGGAAATCGACACTAGGATTTGTCTTCACTCTGAACGGAGGAACAATAATATGGAGAAGCATAAAGCAAGGTTGCATTGTTGATTGCCCCATGGAGGCTGAGTATTTTGCTGCTTGTGAAGCAGCGAAAGAATCTGTATGGCTTAGGAAGTTCTTAACTGATTGGGAAGTCGTTCCAAATAAGCATCTTCCCGTCACTCTTTATTGTAACAACCGTAGAGTAGTTGCAAATTCAAAAGAACCAAGAAATCATAAGCAAGGAAAACATATTGAGCGCAAATATCATCTCATAAGGGAGATTGTGCAACGAGGAGATGTGATCATCACACAAATAGATTCAGAGCACAACATTGCCGATCCATTTACAAAGCCCCTCACGGCTAAAGTGTTTGAAGGGCACCTAGTGAGTATAGAACTACGAGTTATGTAATCTAGGGTAAGTGGGAGAAAAGGCATGAGTATGTGATGCCCTACTTTATTGT
>NW_019272207.1:105221-106485 GCF_002738345.1 Cucurbita maxima
TAGCTCCTCGTGATCGTTCTACACTTCCATTGGTGGTCGGTTGCTATTGGTTCATTCGTCACTTTCGTTAGTATTTCACAAATATAATTAATTCCCAACTTGAATTTGTGAAATACTAACTTAAAATATTCTATTTTACCTTAAATAGGGCCGAAACTAAGTCCGGGATGGTCGGAACTGTGACAAACGGGCTGGAAATAGGTTTCCCAAGCTGAATAAGCCGTCGGAGCCGAGAAAACGCCACCGAGCCGATTGAGCCGCCGGAGCCTAGGGGAGCCGCGCTGCAGACGTGCCACGTGGCACAATCAGAGAGCGACGTGTGTGCAGGGGTCTCGGGTCGAGGCGCGGGTTTTCAGATTGCTCACGGGTTTTGGGTCATACGCGGGTGACTGGCCATTTGCGGGTGATGGGTTGTTCGCGGGTGATGGGCCGTTCGTGGGTGACAGGCCATTCGTAGGTGTTGGGTCGTTCGTAGGTGACAGGTCGTTCGCAGGTGAAGGAAAAATGTAGGCGAGCTGGGCTTATGAGCTTTGGGCTGATTTGAGGGGACTAGGTTCGGTTTGGGTTACGGGATCCAAGCCTCGGGCCGAACTTTGTCCTCTTTGCTCGATTGCCTGCACATTTTTTCGGCGACCTTTCTCTCTCCTCGATAACGTTGTCTCGACGTCCTTTTCTCCTCCTTTTTTCTCTGTGCCCGTGTCTCTTCTTCACTCTAACCCCATTTTCGGTACAGATTTCGTTTGTCAGGGCCTCACACTCCCAGATCTAGAGAAGTTCGAAAGTCCGACGTTCCGTCTTCCTTTTCGATGGTGTTCAACATAAATGATTCATCTAAATCTACTCATGATGGGTGTAAAAGGTTATGGGATTACNTTATGGGATTACTTTTGTGAGGTAAAGTGGAGGTTTTGACGTTGATCTCGTATGGTTCGGCTTTGCCAGAGTTTCGTCGGAGTTTTCTGTTCCTTCTCGTTTTTTTTCACTGTTTTCGTTCTTTGCAGGTCGTTTCGGGGTGGTTGAAGGTCGGGGTCGAGTTCTATGGTATCCCAGCCTTCGACTTCCCTTTGTNTTGTGTGCGAGCGAAAATTTTGGCTCAGTTTTTGGCTCTGCCGACGACCCCCTTTTTTTTCGATTCCTTTACAGACTCAACTCGACAACGCGCCTCTCCACGACCAGGTATTCAGTCTAACCCTCTTTAGTAGGTTATGATATGATGTAAAGCGTGTGAATATTATATTTGCCTTGGGTTACGTGGTAACTATAA
>NW_019272207.1:106490-107389 GCF_002738345.1 Cucurbita maxima
TATGCCTATGCTACATGCAAGTTATTGTGAGGAGGCCGAGAGAGGTCATTTTATAGCTTACTAGCCTAAGGAAGATAGAGAGGTGACGCCGCAAAGTGCGAGACGTCCAAAGATGTACATGAGACTTTCTAAGGTCTAGTGATAAGAATCACGGTGTTCCAAATGAGCCTATTGCCAAGAAGATTCAAAAAAATATGTCAACAACACCTACGCACAAAAAAACTCAATTGATTTCAAACCTATCGCATTAGCCACTCAAGCACATCAACATTTGTTTAAAAAATCTATGTTTAATTTCATAAATTATGTAAAAGTCAAATGGTCAATTTGACTTATTCTTTTGTGGAGATTAAAGAGAATCGGGAATAAATCCCATCCACAAACGTCTCGAATAAATCCCGTCCACAAACGTCTTTTGTCGGGAGACTATAAATACCCACAATATGTTATGTAAAATTCAAATTCGTGGATGAAAGTAATTCAGATCTTAAATTAAGACGTTTCCCTTAGAAATCCGAGCATCATATTTGCCATTTCTAAGTTTCAAGCAATTCTTGTGGTTGAATTGCACCCGAGCCATTCAATCAAGCCTTGATCAAGTTAGATTGTGGAGTGACTCAATTTAGAACAAGGTTCCAAATCTTGCTTCTAGATATTCGATTGTAAGAGGTAATCTAATTCTAGCCTTATCTCTTGGTTGATCCAAATTTTGTATAAAGAGGTGTTAATTACTTTGATTCAAGGATTCTGTCTAAAACCAAAGATTGGATCATTGGGCTGAGGATTAGGGTTGCCTTATCAATTTGGTATCAGAGCGTAGATTGCATCTTTGTGGCTGACTCTAGAATTGATTTTATCTTTAATTTTCACTGTTATTTATCGTTTCTTTAAAGCTGTTA
>NW_019272207.1:107396-107637 GCF_002738345.1 Cucurbita maxima
TTATCTTTAATTTTCACTGTTATTTATCGTTTCTTTAAAGCTGTTATTTATTTTCTTACTGTCATTTTCATCGTTCTTCATTATCTTTCTATTTTGTTCTTAGCATCCTCTTAGAGATCCTATTTAGATCTTGAAAAAAAAAATCCTTATCATATTTCTCTTAATAAATCCTTATTATTACATCATTTGCACATTTATTTGAAGATCAAATAAATTTCAATTCTCATTTTTCCCTAAAGCA
>NW_019272207.1:109010-133370 GCF_002738345.1 Cucurbita maxima
ATGGCTTGTTATGCCTTTTAGGTTAACTAATGCTCCTAGTACACCCATGCGCTTAATATATAATGTTGTGAGAAAATATATGAGAAAACATGTTGTTTATATTGATGATATTATAATTTATTTGAAGATTTTGCTTGATCATGTGGAACATGTTAAACTAGTTTTGATTACACATAGAAAAGAGAAATTTAATTTNNNNGAGAAATTTAATTTTAATAAGGGTAGTTTTTGCATAGAAAAAGTTAACTCTATTGGCTTCATAGTTGATAAAAGTAGAGTAGCTTTAGATAGAGACAAAGTTAAATTCATTATGGATTTGCCAATACCAAAAAGTGCACGTAAATTTTTGAGTTTTCACGAGTTTGCTAACCTCTATAAGAGATTTATAAATGATTTTAGAACCATAACTGAACTATTGAATGACTTAGTGAAAAAAAATATTGTTTTTAAATGGGGAGAAATGCAAGAGAATGCATCAAATTTTCTTAAGAAGAAATTAAGCAAACCATCATTTGTTTTGGCTAGCTTTGATAAAATTATAGAAATTGAATGTGATGCATGTGGTTTGGGCATAAGTGTTCTTTTAATTCAAGATGGAAAGTACTTAATATATTTTAGTAAAAAACTAAATGAGCCAGCATTAAAATATGCTACCTATGATAAAGAATTATTTGTTTTAGTTCATATATGGCATGTGTGGCAACCCTACTTATGGCCTAGAGAATTGGTGATCCATTTTGATTTTAGTTCATATATGGCATGTGTGGCAACCCTACTTATGGCCTAGAGAATTGGTGATCCATTTTGATCATGAAAGCTTAAAGGCATGTGTGGCAACCCTACTTATGGCCTAGAGAATTGGTGATCCATTTTGATCATGAAAGCTTAAAGTATGTGAAGGGTCAAAGCAAACTGAATCATAGACATGCAAAGTGGGTGGAATTTATTGAGACATTTTTGTATGTCATCAAATATAAGCAAGGTAATATGGTAGCTGATGTGTTATCTAAAAGGTACGATCTCTTTACTTCTCTTAGTGCAAAAATTCTTGAACTTGAGCATATTACTTAATTATATAGAGATGACCAAGATTTCAAAAATATTTATGTATCTTGTCTTGCAAAAAAAAGCTATGGATGGTTATTATTTGTTTCATAAATTTTTTATGCTTTGTATTCCTAAATGCTCTATAAAAGATTTGCTTTGGAGAGAAGCACATGGTCGTGCCTTAATGGGACATCTCAGGATTAATAAAGTTTATAAGATGTTGCATAAACACTTTTTTTGGTCGAAGATGAAGCACGATATCCAAAAGTTTTGTAGCAAATGTTTTAAACGCAAAGAAACTAAATCTAGATCACAACCAAACGAATTTTATACTCATTTGAATGTACCTAACAAACCTTGGACTAATATATCTATACAATTTGTTCTTGGTTGACTGCACACTGAAAATGGTAAAGATTGTATTTTTGTTGTGGCAGATATGTCATTTTTTTTTTTGATTCGAGGACAAATCCGATTCAAAAAAATATGTCAACAACAGAATTTGAACATATGCGCAAATAGCTCAATTAATTTCAAACCTATCGCATTTGAATGTACCTAACAAGCCTTGATCAAGTTAGATTGTGGAGTGACTCAATTTAGAATAAGGTTCCAAATCTTGCTTCTAGATCTTCGATCGTAAGAGGTAATCTAATTCTAGCCTTATCTCTAGGTTGATCCAAATTTCATATAAGGAGGTATTAATTACTTTGATTCAAGGGTTCTTGCTAAAACAAAAGCTTGGATCGTTGGGCTGAGGATTTGGGTAACCTTATCACCTAGTACGAGGTGAAATACCTTGGACCCAGCCTCCTATGACCATAATTCTAAATGGCAAGCATGCCTCCGTGGAGAGCACGTAGTAGCCCTAGACAGTATAGAAAATGCCTTGGTACAAACCACATAAGTAGACCTAAGAAATATTGTTCATACAACCACCTAAGAAATATTGTTCATACAACCAAAGACGATCACTATAGGAATTAAACACCCCTCAAAGCAAACCACTACCTCAATTGAATTGAGTTTTGGTTAAGTTGGGAAGTTGCGAGATAAAATCCACCAATAATGAGAATGAAGCAATGGAAGTCATGACTTCAAGGTTTGGTCGGAGGCTTCACGAACTAAGTTCAAGTTTATGGACTTCCAAAAGTGTGATGTGCCCTTTATGCCACTAATGAGATATGGGGTGTAGGATATTCCTATTGATGGATCACCTAATGGATGACAAGTCGTTTTAGACCTTATGGATGACAATTCTTATTTGAAACTATAGTTCTAGAATTTTTTGAACTTATCTGTTCTCCCTCACCTTAAAATTTCTAAGGTCCTCGTAAAAAGTTTGAAAGTTCAACTTAAAAAAATAAATCGGGAATTTAATACCTTGAGTGCTATACCATATGTAATCTATGAATTGCTTTCTCTATTTTATATTTTCTACTGGAAAGTATGCATATTTTGTTGTCCATTTTATGAAAGTATTTTAAAAATCAATCAAATATTTATTATTCTTGGGCTAGTAACTATTATCTATTCGAGGAATTTTGTTATTGAAAATCTAATAATCTCTAAAATTATCCCAAAATTAACCTTAAATTGTGTTGCATAACCGAAATTAGTTAAATCATTAAGTTTTTTACAACCATAGCATGCATTTACATAGTTTCTTGCATGTACTATAAGTATGTATATTTATTCACATGTCCAACACAAATTGGTAGTTAAGCTAAAGGTGTATTAGGAAATGATAAAGAATATTGTCGTTTTCTTTCTTTTCACGGTGGCTTTAGTGGGGGCTGAGGTTCCAAGGGTCGCGTTACCACCACCAGGACCTTCTAGATATTACATTCATGTGGTTAACGGGCTAAGCAAACTTGGGTTGCTTGTGCATTGTCAGTCTAAAGACGATGACTTGGGGTATCATCGTTTGCTTAATCATGGAGATGATTACCAATGGAACTTCAAGGTTAACTTTTGGGGAACAACCCTCTATTGGTGCAAATTGGAGACGCCACATGCATATGTCTCTTTTGAAAGCTTTTGGCCTGAAACGCAGCACTTATGGCTCCGTGATAGGTGCAAACATGGAACTGTAGGAACTTGTATTTGGACGGCTAAAGATGATGGAATTTACTTGAGAAACTTTCTTGCTAATGTTGATGAATTGATACACAAGTGGATCTATAAAAGATAGAGAAGCTTTATTATCTCCTTTTGGTGGAATTATCCTTGAGGAACAAATGAAAAATAATGGGATAACACGAAAAGGTTGTTGTTGTTGTTTTTTTTTTTTTTTTTATTATTATTTTTTTGTATGAAATGTATTTGATAATGAACGGGTATTGTTTTTCTCCAAAATTATAAAAAAAATTAAATTTGTGTATGGAAACAAGTTTTCAAAATTGTAATATCGTTTTTATATTAAATCTAAAAAAATAATGATTTCTACTGACAAATATTAGAGAAAGTTTAGAATAATAAAATCTAAAATAGGTATTAAATGCTCATGTTACTGCAAATCTTCACATCAATTTTAAAATAGGATGGTAGGCACAACCCTTGAATTTCCATATATCTTATTAAAAGTTTCCCAATATAAGTTCCACAATCTTTCTTGATGTCCGATTTTCAAGAATTTGGATTTCCGACCAAAATTAAAAATATGAAAAAGCAAACAAAAAATGAAAAGTAAAATAAAATAAAACATGAAAATTCGATAAAAATATAAATTTAAATGAAGATAAACAACACAAAAATTAAATATAAAATAATATTTAATTACAAGAGGGTGTTAAATTTTTTTATAAAGGTGAAAATTGTGTTGGGATATACAAACACCACTAGTGAGGCAAATATCTTATATCGTGTAAATTATATTATTCAGTTAATAATGCAATCACACACAATATATGACTGTGACTTATGGATTAAACCATAGCATCACCTCAGGTTTTTTTCAATTCTTGGCAGAGTTGGATGCATGGTACTTTTCTACACACGGCTCATGTACACATACATGGACCCATCAAACGAATTGTTATACGTGCCCCTTACGCCGGACTTTGTCGGGCACAACACAATACACGTCACTGGACCCTCATAAAAGAAAAAGTCTTCGTGATAACATGTCGGACATAAATATCGAAGGTATGCATCCGTACTAACATAACATAACGGGGAAGTATCCCGATACACATGACATACATACATGCACGAGGTCCCATAATTTTTATTCATAAGATAACATTTATTTCATTTCCTTTAACCTTCCCTCCAATCACGCATACATGGATAAACATCACATAATTCATCACATAACTTTACATGGAAAGATGTAACATTTCATACCTATCATACCATAACATATACCATCACAATATAACATATCATAAACATGTCACTTATCACTTGTCTCGTACCATAACATATTTCATATCATTTTCATATCATATCACAATGTGTGTGTGTATATATATATATATATATATATATCTGTCATTTAGGTGTCGTATCATAATCATATCGTATCGTAAACACTTCATGGTCATATCGTAACCTAATTTATCACAGCCTTAACATACTTAAACCTATCACAATGATATGGATTTCATGAACGTACCTTAGTCATATCGTTATAGGAATATATCTTAACACTATCGTTCTATCAATCTTTCATGATCCTATCCCTTTCTACCCATAACCTAACCATATACTTTTATCAATTGATTATAACCATATCATTTTTATCAATCTCTCATATCCATTGCACTTCTATACGTAACCTAACCTTAACGTTTCATCAACATATCTTACTCCTATCATTACATTACGTTCAATGCATTATTTTCGCATCCTATCTCAAACATATCATTGAACACATCGTACCATAAATATTAACATACAATTAACATATTAGAACATATGAATACCATATCATAAGCATATCGATCAATAAACAGTTCACACATATCAATATATATGACACGTGCAGAACCATAGGGCACGTGTCAACATCAAATATAATCATGCCGATAGTAAGGCCACTCACATGATTAGTTTAGGCTGGTGTCACCAATTAATCATTGAGAAAGTTCGATTTTGTTCTTTATATTCAAGTCAACCTATAAGAACCATGACATCAAGTTCAATGTCAATTCTCTAAATTTTACAACGCTCCATGTGTTAGACTTCATGTGAGTATTAGAGACTCTATGAGCGGAGTCTTGGAGGGTTATATATATATATAATTCCATTTTCATTAAATATGTTATTTTCTATTATTATTGTTTTAGGAAAGATATTATTACTAGAAAGAATTTGATGGAGTTTCTTGACATGACATTTCATCGGTTTTGTCTTTTAATTTTCACCAAATCCTTAATTTTTTCTCTATTAAATTTCCTCTATGTATTTTTAAAATTAATCGTATTTATTTTAATTCTTCAAATTTCCTCTTTTTCTTTTAATCAATTATTGCTCCTACATCTTGGCTTAAATTTTCTTACCATATTTATTTATTTTTTTTTCTTTTCTAGTCTATTCTTTTCCATTAACCGTTTGGCTCTACAATATCTCCTTTTTCTTTCTTTTCTTATTGTATTTTTCTTTTATTTTTCTATTTTATTTTGTTCGGAGTATTCTTGATTTCCATTCGTATTGCATTTTGCTCGATTTGTGCTAATTAAGTGTCGTGAACTCGCATAGGTTTACTTGGATTTCAAAAGGAAAAATTGAACTAGCTCCAAGTACAATTTAGGGACTTCAACTTAACTACCTTGGTAAGTTTCTTCACTACTGTTTTGGTTTGATGAATTGTTTGAAGCACGAGTGGCGGATTCCCCGTGGCCCTTGCTTGTGTCGTCCCTTGTGATTTCTATATTTGCATATTATGTTATGACGTGTTGTTATGATGACAAATGTTACGTTTTGTAATTTCATGTTTACTTATTATGCTATTGTGAATGTGACATATTATGAAAGTATGGTAGCATAGATTACATTCACTTTATGTAATGATAAGAAATGGTTATGTAATGTATGAAATGAACAAAGATATGCATTGCACCAAAGATATATGCCAATATTTTAATTGGGATAGCATGGTAAGTGCTAGGCTGCTCTCATCATCCATGGGAGGTTCGTTGGCGAACCCTACCCACAGGACAATCTAGTCACCCAAGGTTAGGGAAGTGATCCCCTATGCTTGTCAACTATTAAGATTACCCTCATAATCCTACGTCCCCTCTTTTGACGGATCAACTATGCAAGATAATCAAAATGAACTATCGTTCACACAATCCTGGTTGGCCTAGGCCTAGGTCGACAGTACTTGTACCAAAGTGTAAAAGGAAGTTGAAGTAACGGCCTAGATGCTACCTTTTCTTGCTTAATTTGTACCATCTTTCTATTCTTTGACCATGGAAACCTTCTTTGCTTATGCAATGAGGGATCGAATACCTAGATTGAGGCACGTCTTCATAAAATTCTAATCAGACATTATGGTGATTTCTAGTATGAACATCTTGGAAAAGAGGTTGGTTGGTTTCTTCCTTATGGCCAGAGAGTCACCTATATTTGGGGATGTGATAATTCTACACTAGCCAACAATTACGCTATCTCATGGTATCCCACACTCCCTTTTTAAGGAATAGGTTAACAACATAGTGACTATATTCAAGAGGCTGCAGGCCATTCAACGGAACAGAAGCTCAAACTACTAGCATGTGCTTAGCTCAATAGTACTAATATTGTAGTGGAAAGGGATTGGAGTGTCTAAAGATAGCGTATCATCCACGCATCTCATAGCCTAGATAGTTACCTTGGTCATTCTTTGGAGTCGTGGAGATGTACCATTTTATTAGGGGCCTCTAATCACATCTTTGGGTAAACACAAGTCTAGATTTTTTATCACCGCTCAATATCCTACGGTATTTTCATAAGGCAACCCTAATCCTTAATCCAACGAATCATGCTTTTGTTGAAGCAAAAACACTTGAATCAAAGTAATTAACACCTCCTTATACAAAATTCAGATCAACCAAGAGATAAGGCTAGAATTAGATTACCTCTTACAATCGAAGATCTAAAAGCATGATTTGGTAACCTTGTTCTAAATCGAGTCACTCCGCAATCAAGCTTAATCAAGGCTTAATTGAATGGCTTGGATGCAATTCTACCACAAGAATTGCTTGAAACTTAGAAAGGACTAATATGATGTTCCAATTTCTAAGGAAACGTCTAAATTTGAGATCTCAATTTCATCCATCCACGATTTTGATTTTTACATAACAATTTCTTGGTATTTATACTCCCCATAAATGCATAAATGACGTTTGTGACCATGATTTAATCCCGATCCCCTTAAATCTCCAAGAAAGACGAAGTCAATTTGGCCATTTGACAATTCCAAACAATATGAAACTAAAAGTAATAAAGTTTTCCACCCAACTTTGATACGTTTAAGTGGCTAAGGAGACGAACATTTTTTATTCTTATCATATTTAGTCCACTAGAAATCTATGGACCTTATCAAGATTCTACACACGCTATCTCGTCCTAATCTTATCACGATTTTCTAGTGCTTGCGAAGCACATGTCGCTCTTACCAATTCTAATTTCCTATGCAATGGAAAGCATAGAAAACGACATTCATACGAAATTTTATCATAGGGGAATTTTGGTAATTTCTTCCATCATGCATGATGTACTCATCCATATTGCTCAATTTTTATTTTAATCAAGCATATAATACATAAAAGACATACATACAATACATACTCACAAAAATAAAGCTTTTCTGAGGTCGTTAACATGTATTTTTGACCATCTAAGTTAAGGAATGCTCGTTGCATGCTATCATGTCCTAGCGATCTTTACAAGTATTACTTGCCTAAAGTCTATGTGGTTACTTACTTGAATGACGCTTACCTTCTTGAGCCAGCTATTCCATGTGTTTGGAGCTCAAGAATTTATGGAATTTCTCTCGTAGATCCTAATTCAAGCATAATTATGTTAATATCGAAGTCAAGACAAAAAACTGACAAATGGAGGTCGAACGAACAAAATGACACTCACATGCACTTACACACGTCGAGAAAGGGTTTTCACGTGCAATTTCACGCATGGGGATTTTTTGTAGATCTCGGTTACTCATTGAGTCATTGGATCGGTTTCTGGTTGCATTTTTTGTTATGGTCAAAGGCTAACGAGTTGCACACGCAAGCTTTTTGATCGAATCAAGGTTCAGGGATCGAGTTAATCTACATGCACGTCACCATTAGTAGCTGAACGATTCTCTCTGCTTAGCATTTGCCACTTGTCCTGCTGAGCTTTAGACTCACTACGGTCAACGTCGTCCAACGCGTGCCTTCTCCCTTTTAGCCAACATTCATTATTTTACAAATAGGATGAGGTTTCTATTACCTATCAAATTTCTTCTAAATTTTGTAACTTCTTATGGGTACACATAGGTATTTTCTCTTAAGTTTATTTTAGCCACAAAAAGAAAAATAAAATGCAAATTCGGTCCCGAATTTAAAACTTAGGAAATTTACCATTTCTTTAAATTCAATGAAATACTGCCTTTAGATCGTAATGTACTCTAGCTTCGTGTATGAATCTTGGGTGAAATTCCCCCAATATGAACCTACTAAAAGTTTCGAACTTAATTTCAAGAAGCTAAATTAGAAAAAATGAAATGCTTGCCTACACTTCATTTATTCTTGACGGATTTGAATAGTAACACCCGAGCCGCAACAGATACATAACTCTTACTTTAATACCTTAAATTTGGAAATTTTTGGATTTTATTATTGACATAGAGGGTGAATCTCAAGAAAGGAAAAAAAAATGCTTGAGAAGCCTTAGGGAACCTTTGGAGCAAAAATTCAATATTTATCAAATTAAGAAAAATTTAGATAAAAATCCACTAGACAAAAAGGTAATTTTTTCTACCTTATAATTTGAGGGGTCTGGGTTGACCGGTATAGAAAACAAAGAAGAGAGAGGAAGGTAGAATTTCGGTTTTTGTGGAAGGAGGAAAAACAAGAAAGTAAATAGGACGTCAATCGGACACTTTAATGAAAAATTTGGCAAAAGATTTATCTCTAGTCCTAGTAAGAGGATCGATGAGTGTCAGTTTTGGTTGTAGGATAGTTCAATTTGACTACGATGTTCCAGGAAAAGATTCTTACAAGTTTCGTGTTGAAACTCGACCATGATTTGTTTCAGAATTAGATTCGAGAGATTTGTAATTTCCATAAGAAAATATATTTTTTCCAAAATTTGAACTCAATTAATATGTTCTCTGTCTTCCTAAAAATTAAAAAAAAAAAATGGCATCAAATTGGTTGATTCGAGATCTTTATTTTTCGTGAATAAACCAAGTCATTTCTAGTTAACGATTGGAAGATAAAAAGCAATCCAAAAAAATTATTGAGATGCGTCGCTCATCGAAATCTTGAAAAATTGAACGTTGGAAGAATCGACCGTGGATACACAGCTGCTGAAGAGGAGAGAGAAGCGTAATAGGGAGAATGCACTACATATATACATTAAGATGTTTTTTTGGAAAATTGAACGTTGGAAGAATCGACCGTGGATACACAGTTTTTCTCAAGGTTTTTCCAAGGGAGAAGTTCCATATACCTTGATCACTCTATTTATAGAGTCATGTTTGCATGTTCATGCAAATTTGAGATTACCAAATTTTGACACTCAAGCATCCAAGTTTGAGTTAACCAAATTTTGACACTCAAAATTCCTCTCAAATTTGTAGGGTTTATTTGGGAAGCATGCAAGTTTGGTTACACCAAATTTTGACACTTCAAAATTCCACTAACTCAAACATTGATTTTCTATTAAATGAAGTCAACATTTTATTTTTTTTTATTTTATCTCAACATATGAATTTCGTGGTATGAATTTTCCAGAGAGCGTCAAAGGAAAACGATGTATCTCATATACCTTTTTCCTCCCACTAAGTATTTTAGACGGTTGGGTATACTTATTACTTAGGTATATTCTGGTTAATTAAATATAACTTAAGTCTAGGTGATTTTTCTAAAACTTGTATCACTTAAGCATGCTCATAAAACTGGGCTAAATAAACTCAAGTACTGGTCCGATCTCCAGGTAGTAGGTGTTCCGTAAACCGTCAACTTAAGTACCTCTAGCTTTAGACAAGATCGTGTCAGGTGAGCTTTCTTGTAACTGCAATTTTGTAAGACATCGACCTATTTTAACTATTAAAATTGATCGTTCTTGGTTCTTAAACCTAAGTGAGCATGCACTTATCTTTATTATAGATTTTAACGTCTATCTCGTTTTATGAAATTGAAAATAACCTATAACATGCATCTAAAATGCTTTATATAACAATTATATAATCATCCATTCCATGCAATAATATAAGAATTTATATCTATCACTCATGGAACCCTCAACATGCATATTATAAATTATAACACTTATAACATACTTGGAATGCATGAAACATGCTTAGCCTATAGTGGGATTTTAAAAAAATATGACATACTTTATGCATATACATTTTCTATTTAATTCAAACATACATTCATAATGCATAATTAATTAAACACGCTAAAGTTGATTGGTTTTGGCATTTTAAAACAAGCAATTAACTAAATTATTACATTAATCATTAAAAATAACTTGAACCGCTCCCAAGGATCACGAACTGGGCGAACTAACCCTTAAAAACGTTGAACCGGACCCCAAAGGTAGAAAAACCACCCGAACCACCTCTTCCATCTTCTTTTTCGGTTCAGCTTGCTATTGCTTCTATTTTCAATCAATTACAACTTAAAATGGACTCTAATGACTCCATAAAAATTACAGACCTTTCTTCATTCATTAAAGCCCATACACATTAGGCTTATTACAAAAATTGTATCAAATGGAAGCATAAAAAAATGTCAAAACAAAAACCATCCACTTTAGCAACCACAAAATTTCATTCATGAAATGGTACTCACCATGATGAAATTAATGTAAATAAAGTGCCTAAAACTTGCTCTGATACCAATTGATGGTGTTAATATAACACATGCGGAAGCAATTTGGATCTTAGGCACTTTTAGAACATCAATTATAGTAAATAACTAGCATGTTCATAAGTATTAAAACTTAATGAGTTTGAATACTAACCTTTTGTTGTTAAAATTCCTTTTTCCTCACGAACCGGTTTTGAACCACCACTAGTGTCTTCTCCACTATCCTCCGACCTTAGAACGGGATTGTGGAATCTGGTGAGTGACTAAACATTGGAGGGATTTTGTATATATGCAGAGAATGTTTGTGAGAGGTTTTTCTCAAGGTTTTTCACAAAGAAAAAGACCTTTCATGTTTTATGATCACTCTATTTATAGAGTCATGTTTGCATGTTCATGCAAATTTGAGATCACCAAATTTTGAGTGTCAAAATTTGGTGATCTCAAATTTGCATGAGTGTCACCAAATTTTGACACTCAAAATTCCACTCAAATGTTTGGGATTATGTGGCAAGCATGCATGCTTGAGTTAACCAAATTTTGACACTCAAAATTTCACTCAAACTTGTGGGGTTTATTTGGCAAGCATGCAAGTTTAGTTAAACAAAATTTTGACACCTTAAAATTCCACTAACATGGACTTTTCCATTAAATAAAAGTCAACATTTTGACTTTCTTCATTTTGATTTAACAATCAATTTGAATTATAAATTTCAAATTAAAGTAATATTAAATGATTAATTAAACTATTTAAGTAATATTTAATATTAATTCAAATGTCAAACCCAATTAATTCCGAGACATATTTGATTAAGATATTTAAATCTTATTTAAATATCTCAGATTCTCTCTTGTTGTTTAATTCGTAAATAGAACAAAAATGTGGCTAAATATATCGTATATATGTAGTGCATTCTCCTTAATTTGACTTCAAACACTTTGAACTCACTCGTCGCACTGCTCTATGGTTTAGTCTGATATGAGCTAGCAGAGGGACCTAATGGACCAATAGATCATGGGCTCCAACGATCCAAGATTAACCAGTTAAACTCATTAACCTTGTTAACCAACATTCGTTAACTACTAGGACATTCCACTATAGCCTAGTAGTTGCACTCCCCTCACTATAGATATATTTCTGTCCATTTGATATAACCATGATTAGTAAGTCGATCCTTCACAGGTTGTTCGTAACTAGAGCTGGGTCAATTTACCGTTTTACCCCTGAAGTTACTTCTTATTTCTTATGTCTCACTGATCCTCTAATGAACAATTGGTTTGTGGTCCAACCAGTAAACCGAATCCCTCTCAGGCCAATGAGAGGGTGGGGCCCCTTGTTCAAGACCTGGAGTCAGTACTTAAGGGAACTACCTCTCTTTTATCCCTAAAAGTGGGTAGGAGCGAATTCCATCTTGCACCTCACGTCCCCAGCAATTTACCCAGTCTTACCCCTGAAATGGGAGGCCTATTGAGTCGGCGAACTTGAGCCACTCTCACCCATGCAAATCCAAGGATAATTCCGAATAAACTGGAGTTCATGGTTAGCTTAGGATTAAGATTGAGTTACCTAGGTCATCGAATGAAAAGAAAATATGTCTCAACAGTAAACGACATTATAAAGTGAGAGTGATTTTCTTCATGGTCCGATCTTATGCAATACTCATTGCATAGGACGCCCCCACTCACATGCCTCCACTTGTACAATTTCAGTGATCACATCGTTTATATCATATACAAAAGTGGGCCCCAGAATAAGGTACTCAGCCTTATCCTTATACTAAAGATCATTTTGACTATATACTTGAACTTGATTAACTCTTATTTCTCTACATATAGTTCAAGTAATCGTACTATAGCCAAAGTGTTCTTAGTTTATTGAATTTAGATTAATGATCCTAAAGTTCACTTTATTCAATAACAATATTTACTAAATAAACAACAATAATAACTTTATTAAAAATAGAATATGTTGTTGTTTACGAACTATGAGTTTTAGGACATAAAATTCAACCGAAAGAAGGTTTCTTCATAGTCCACCCCCTCTCTTTGGGTATAACCCTTTGCTACAAGTCGATTTTTAAAGGTCTGTACCTTACCGATTTAGTCTCGTTTTCTCTTATAGATCCATTTGCAACCAATAGGTTTTATCCCATCTGGTTGATCTACAAGTTCCCAAACTGAATCGAAGTACTTTGACTCCATTTCAAGATTCATGACTTTGATCCACTGATCTTTATCTTCATCATTCATTGCCTGTTTATAGGTCAATGGATCCTCAACGCCATCATCAGGTATGATGACTTGTGTTTCTGCCAAACCCAAGTAACGATTGGGTTGAGTTATAACCCTCCCACTACGTCGAGGCATTCTCAACTCTTGAGAAGGAAGTGATTGACCAGAAGTGCAGCTCCATCAACAACTCTTGTTGAAGGACAAATCTAATCAACAACTCTTGTTGTTTTATCAGTAGCTTCTTTAGAAATCTCACTTAATACTAGTTTGCTGCGAGGTTGATGATTTCTTACATGGTCTTCCTCTAAGAATGTAGCGTTTGTTGATACAAACACTCTATTTTCTTGAGGGTCATAAGACAAACCACCTTTCGTCTCCTTGGGGTATCCTACGAATATACATAATTTTGAACGACGTTCTAATTTCTTGGAGTTTTGCAACAACACATGTGCTGGGCATCCCCAAATCCTGAAGTGACGTAAAGTACCTTTACGCCCTATTCATAACTCATAAGCTGTTTCTGAAACACTCTTAGAAGAAACCATGTTCAAAATGTATGTAGCAGTCTCCACTATATATCCCCAAAACGGATCAGGTAATTGAGCGAAACTCATCATAGACCGAACCATGTCTAACAGAGTTCTATTTCTTCTTTCTGATACATCATTCTGTTGAGGCATACCAGGGGCTGAGAGTTGAGACGTTATTACATGTTCTATCATATAGTCTTGAAATCTTAAGTCCATATACTCTCCATCTCGATCTGATCGAAGTGCTTTAATAGTTTTACCTAATAGATTCTCAACCTCAGTCTTATACTCTCTGAATTTTTCAAGAGCTTCAGACTTGTGATGCATTAGGTAAAGATAGTCATACCTTGAATAATCATCAATAAAACTGATGAAATATTCATACCCTCCTCGTGCTTTGACATTCATTGGACCACAGAGATCTGTATGCACGAGTTCTAAGGTTTCTTTGGCTCTATAACCTTTTTCGAAAAATGATCGTTTAGTCATTTTACCCTGAAGACAAGACTCACATGGAGGTAAAGAGTTGTCTTCTAACTCATTTAGAAGTTCTCTTTTAACCAATATCTCAATCCTATTGAGATTAATGTGGCATAGTCTTAAGTGCCAAAGATAGGTATTAGGAGAAATCTTTTGTTGTTTATTTTGAGTTTCAACTGTTTTAAACATCTCGGTATTTAAAATAGATTTTGTTTCACTCGGTTTTAACATATATAAGTTGTTTTCTAGTTTTGCAGAACAAATATGAATACCTCTTTTGCAAATGAACACTTTATTGATTTCAAAAGATACTTTATACAATTTTTCTAATAAACAAGAGATAGATAATACATTTCTTTTTATTCCAGGAACAAAAAGTACATTATCTAATATAATGAATCTATCTCCAAAAAACAATTTTAAATTTTCTATTGATCCTGCTGAGACAACCTCTCCTGTTCCAACCTTGAGTTTTATCTCGCCGTCCGCAAGCATTCTTCAGGAGCTAGTTTCCTGGTAAAAAGAACAAATATGATTAGTCGCCCCTGAATCTAGTATCCAAGTTGAGATTTCATACTCTACTAAACATATTTCTATAATGAGTAAATCATATTTACCTTGTTGTGTCTTTTTGGCTTTTTTCTCTGAAAGGTATTTTGGGCAATTTCTCTTCTTGTGCCCGTTTTCATTGCAATGGAAACATTTTCCTTTATCTGCTTTTTGAACCTTGTATTTGCGGTCAGTAGGAATCCTATTTTTCCCTTTACCCTTCTTCTTTATCAAAACACTTTTAGAAGTTGAAGGTCCGGACTTATTTTTGGAAGACGATCCTCGTAGTAATTTCTTAGAGATAACAACATTTGCTTCTCCTCTTTGTCCCTTGTTCGTTAAGAGAGACTGATAAGTCTGTAGCTCATTGAGAAGAGCAGTCAAGTTATATTTTATCTTGTTCATCATCAAATTTGTGCAGAACTTGAAGAAGCTCTTAGGAAGAGACTCCATGATAAAACTGACTTGACTCTTCTCATCAATGACATCTCCATTTTCTTCTGCCACATTGAAATGGACCATGATGTCCAGGACATGTTCTCTAACTGAGGTCCCTTCTTTCATACGGCAGTTGTAAATGTATTTTATGGCGTCATGTCTAAGAGAGAAGGACGGTTGTCCAAACATCCATTTCAGAGATTCCCTAATCTCTTTAGTAGTACCCATGACGTCGTGTTTCTTAGCCAAAACATCAGATAGGCTGGCTAAAATGTACACTCAGGCTTTGTAATTTGCCTTTGCCTATCTGTCATATACATCCCGAACTGTTCTGTTTGCATTTGAGATGGGGTTTGGAGGACATTCCTCAATTAAAACAAACCTTAAATCATCAATTACAAGTATTGTCTTTAGGTTTGATCTCCAAGTTGCGTAATTGTTGTCGTTTAATTTATCAGAAGCGAGTAATTGTACTATTGAGTTTGTCATGTTGTGATATAAAGAAAATTCTATTAGTGATTTGATTTAATCCTGTTTAATCCAATCAGGTTTAGCAAATGTAATAATGTACCCAAAAATTATTAATTTGCAACGATACTTTAGTGAGTTAGAACAACTGCTACCGAGGGGTAGTCAATCACTCCACTAAACCAAGACATTCTTGACTTAAACACTAATCCCAGAATAACTCTTGTTCCTATAGTGTTTTAGTTATCGCTATTTTGGTAAAAAATATACTAATTCTTAGTAATTCTTCGTAAATGTGACCCATCAATTTCAAACCTCAGAGATCGATCCCAACAACGCTATCGAATAAAAAAGCCAAAGTTGGGAATGGACCTAAGAAATCCTATCCATTTCTGAAGTTTGCATTGTTTCGACTCCCATGTTACGACCCTCCGAATAGGGAGTTGCTCTAGGACAGCATGCAGGTGGAACATGGGAATCTCACGGTGAAACCTAGTGGTGGAGACCATAGGACGTGTTGATATACTACCTTCTCACACTTACTATAAATACTTTCTCTATTCACCTCGTTATTGACTCGTGCAAATACCTTCCAAATGGAGGACGCTCCCATGGCGACATGAGGCCGAGAATGAATCTCACGGCGTAAATTTTCAGAGAGCGTGAAAGAAAAACAATGTATCTCATATACATTTTTCCTCACACTAAGTATTTTTTACGGTTGGGTACACTCATTACTTAGGTATATTCCGGCTAATTAAATATAACTTAAGTCTAGGAGATTTTTCTAAAACTTATATCACTTAAGCATGCTCATAAAACTGGGCTAACTAAGTTCAAGTACTGGTCCGATCTCCAGGTAGTAGGTGTTCCGTAAACCGTCAACTTAAGTACCTCCAGCCTTAGACAAGATCGTGCCAGGTGAGCTTTCTTGTAACCGCGATTTTATAAGACATTGACCTATTTTAACTATTAAAATTGATCCTGTTTGGTTCTTAACCCTAAGTGAGCATGCACTTATCTTTATTATAGATTTTAACGTCTTTCTCGTTTTATGACGTTGAAAATAACCTATAACATGCATCTAACATGCTTTATATAACAATTATATAATCATCCATTCCATGCAATAATATAAGAATTTATATCTATCACTCATTGAACCCTCAACATGCATACTATACATTATAACACTTATAACATACTTGGAATGCATGAAACATGCTTAGCCTATTGTGGGATTTTAAATCTATATGACATACTTTATGCATATACATTTTCTATTTAATTAAAACATACATTCATAATGCATAATTAATTAAACACGCTAAAGTGGATTGGTTTTGGCATATTAAAGCAAGCAATTAACTAAATTATTATATTAATGATTAAAAATAACTTGAACCTCTCCCGAGGATCATGAACTGGGTGAACCAACCCCTAAAAACGTTGAACTGTACCCCAATGGCAGAAAAAAACACTCGAACCACCTCTTCCATCTTCTTCTTCGATTCAGCTTGCTTTCTCTTCGATTTTCGATTAATTACAATCTAAAATGGACTCTAATGACTCCATAAAAATTACAGACCTTTCTTCACTCATTAAAGCCCATACACATTAGGCCAATTACAATAATTGTATCAAATGGAAGCATAAAAAAAATGTCAAAATCAAAAACATCCACTTTAGCAATCACAAAATTTTATTCATGAAATGGTACCCACCACGCTCAAATTAATGTAAATAAAGTGCCTAAAACTTGTTCTGATACCAATTGATGGAGTTAATATTACAAATGCAAACAAATTTGGATCTTAGGATCTCTTGGAACATTAATTATAGTAAATGACTAGCATGTTCATAAGTATTAAAACTCAAGGTCGTACCAACCTTTTGTAGTTCAAATTTCTTTTTCCTCACGAACAGGTTTCGAACCACCACTAGTGTCTTTTTTCAATTCTTGGCAGAGTTGGATGCATGGTACTTTTCAACACACGCCCACGTACGCATACATGGACCCATCAGACGGATTAGTATACGTGCCCCTTAGGCCAGACTTTGTCGGGCACAACACAATACACGTCACTAAACCCTCATAAAAGAAAATGTCTTCATGATAACATGTCGAACATAAATATCGAAGGTATGCATCCGTACTAGCATAACATAACGGAGAAGTATCCCGATACACATGACATACATACATGCACGATGTCCCATGATTTTTATTCATAAGATAACATTTATTTCATTTCTTTTCTCCTTCCCTCCATAACATACTTCATGTATGTATCACGCATACACGGATAAACATCACATAATCCATCACATAACTTTACGTGGAAAGATGTAACATTTCATACCTATCATACCATAACATATACCATCACAATATATCATATCATAAACATGTCAGTTATCACATGTCTCGTACCATAACATATTTCATATCATTCTCATATCATATCATAATGTATATATATATATATATATATATATATATATATCTGTCATTCACGTGTCGTATCATAATCATATCGTATCGTAAACACTTCATGGTCTTATCGTTCCTTAGTTTATAATAGCCTTAACATTCTTATACCTAACTCAGCGATATCGTTTCATGAACGTGCCTTAATCATATCATTACAGGAACGTATTCTAACGCTATCGTTCTATCAATCTATCATAATTTTATCCCTTTCTACCCTAACCTAACCATGTACTTTTATCAATCGATTGTGACCATATCGTTTTTATCAATCTCTCATATCCATAGCACTTCTATACGTAACCTAACCTTAACGTTTCATCAATATATCTTACTCCTATCATTAGATTACGTTCAATGCATCCTTTTCACATCCTATCTCAAACATATTATTGAACACATCGTACTATAAGTATTAACATACAATTCACATATTATAACATATGAATACCATATCATAAGCATATCGATCAATAAACAATTCACACATATCAATATATATGACACGTGCAGAACCACAAGGCACGTGTCAACATCAAATATAACCATGCCGATAGTATGGCCACTTACCTGATTAGCTTTGGCTGGTGTCATCAATTTATCATTTAGAAAGTTTGAGTTTGTCCTTTATATTCAAGTCAACCTATATGAACCATGACATCAATTTCAATTTCAATTCTCTGAATTTTACCATGGTCCATGTGTTAGACTTCATGTGAACATTAGAGACTCTAGGAGCATATTCTTGGAGGGTTATATATATATAATTCCATTTTCATTAAATATGTTATTTTCTATTATTACTGTGTTAGGAAAGATATTGTTACTAAAAAGAATTTGATGGTGTTTCTTGACATGATATTTCTTCAGTTTTATCTTTTAATGTTCCCAAATTCTTAATTTTTTCTCTATTAAATTTCCTCTTTTTCATCTACTTCCCTTTTTATTAATTTTAATTATGTTCACCATTTACTCTATTAAATTTCATCTATGTATTTTTTAAATTAACCGTATTTATTTTAATTCTTCAAATTCCCCTTTTTCTTTTAATTAATTCTTGCTCCCACATCTTCGCTTAAATTTTCTGATCGTATTTCTTTCTTTTATTTCTTTTCTATTCTATTCTATTTTTTTCAGTTAACCATTTGGCTTACAATATCTCCTTTTTCTTTGTTTTTCTTCCTGTATTTTTCTTTTATTTTTCTTTTCTATTTTGTTAACAATATTCTGGATTTCCATCTGTATTTCATTTTGCTCGATTTGTGCTAATTAAGTGTTGTGAACTTGCATAGGTTTACTTAGATTTCAAAGGATCATTCTTAATTCTTATCATATTTAGTCCACTAGAAATCTATGGACCTTATCAAGATTCTACACATGCTATCGCGTCCTAATCTTATCAAGATTCTCTAGTGCTTGCGAAGCACATGTCGCTCTTACCAATTCTAATTTCCTACGCAATGGAAAGCATAGAAAACGACATTCATACGAAATTTTATCATAGGGGCATTTTGGTAATTTCCTCCATCATGCATAACATACTCCTCCATATTGCTCAATTTTTATTTTAATCATGCATATAATACATAAAAGACATACATACAATACATACTCATAAAAAAAAAAAAAAAAAAAAAAAAAAGCTTTTCTGAGGTTGTTAACATGTATTTTTGACCACCTAAGTTAAGGAATGCTCGCATGCTATCATGTCCTAGCGATCTCTACAAGTATTACTTGCCTAAAGTCTATGTGGTTACTTACTTGAATGATGTTTACCTTCTTGAGCTAGCTATTCCACGTGTTTGGAGCTCAAGAATTTATGAAATTTCTCTCATAGATCCTAATTCAAGCATAATTATGTTAATATCGAAGTCAAGATAAAAATTTGACAAACGGAGGTCAAACAAACAAAATGAGACTCACATGCGCTTACACACGTCGGGAAAGGCTTTTCACGTGCAATTTCCCGCATGGAGGTTTTTTGTAGATCTCGGTTACTCATTGAGTCATTGGATCGGGTTTGGGTTGCATTTTTTGTTTGGGTCGAAGGTTAACGAGTTGCACACGTAAGCTTTTGATCGAATCCAGGTTCAGGGATCGGGTTAACCTACATGCATCTCACAATTAGAAGCTGAATGATTCTCTCTGCTCAACATTTGCCACTTGTCCTACTGAGCTTCAGACTCACTACTGCCAACGTCGTCTAACGCGTGCCTTCTCCCTTTTTGCTAACATTCATTATTTTAGAAATATGATGAGGTTTCTATTTCCTATCTAATTTCTTCTAAATTTTGTAACTTCTTAAGGGTACACATAGGTATTTTCTCTTAAGTTTATTTTAGCCACAAAAAGAAATAATAAAGTGTAAATTCGGTCCATAATTTAAAACTTACGAAATTTACCATTTCTTTAAATTCAATGACATACTGCCTTTAGATCGTATTGAACTCTAGCTTGTGTATGAATCTTGGGTGAAATTCCCCCAATATGAACCTACTAAAAGTTTAGAACTTCATTTCAAGAAATTAAATTAGAAAAAAGGAAATGCTTGCCTACGCTACATTCATTCTTGACGGATTTGAGTGGTAACACTCGAGCCGCAACAGATACATAACTCTTACTTTAATACCTTAAATTTGAAAATATTTGGATTTTATTATTGACATAGAGGGTGAATCTAAGTGTAGAAGGAAAAAAAATGCTTGAGAAACCTTGGAACAAAAATTCAATATTCATCAAATTAAGAAAAATTTAGATAAAAATCCACGGGACAAAAAAGTAATTATTTCTACCTTATAATTTGAGGGGTCTAGGATGACGTGTATAGAAAACAAAGAAGAGAGAGGAAGGGAGAATTTGGGTTTTTGTGGAAGGAGGAAAAACAAGAAAGTAAAGAGGACGCGCGAATAAGACACTTTAATGAAAAATTTGGCAAAAAATTTATCTCTAGTCCTAGTAAGAGGATCGATGAGTGTCAGTTTTGGTTGTAGGATCGTTCGATTTGACTACGATGTTCCAGGAAAGAATTCTTACAAGTTTCGTGTTGAAACTCGACCATGTTTTGTTTTAGAATTAGATTCGAGTGATTTATAATTTTGATAAGAAAATATATTTTTTTTAAAATTTGAACTCAATTATTATGGTCTCTTTCTTCCTAAAAATTTTAAAAAAAATGGCATCAAATTCGTTGATTAGAAATCTTTATTTTTCGTGAATAAACCAAGTCATCTCTAGTTAACGATTGGACGATAAAAAGCAATCCAAAAAAATAGATTGAGATGCGTTGCTCAGCGAAATCTTGAAAAATTGAACGTTGGAAGAATCGACTGTGGATAGGCTGCTGGCGACGAGAAAGAGAAGCGTATTAGCAAAAAGTTGAAATGTATCACAACGTGGCAAGAATGACGGGTCAACCAGTCAATGAGGACGTATTGTGAGACACCACTTTACTCGCTAAACCGCACATGACCCAGTCTTCCCTTTGTAACTCAAACAGTACCAAAGAACTGGAATTCGATCCGCGTACTCAAAATCCTACCCGACTTGTTCACTAACCAATGACACGCGTCCCCCTGATTGTACCACCGCCAGACGTGTGGTAAACGCACGTAGAGAATATCTGTTGTGCTTGAAAAGTACGTGAGCACGTGCATAGACTTTCTTTTTGCCCTGTAATCCTACTCGAGAAGGCACATGACAAATCTATTTATGTTGAAAGTCATTTTACTTCTTTTTTTGATTCTTTTTGCCGTTGGCCAGGGCTGAGGAGATAATTGTGGGGAGGGATGGGAGGTTAGTGGAGAGAAGGAGAAAATGTTGTTTTTGTTTATTTATTATTATTATTGTTATTTAACTATTTATTTTTATAATTATTTTTATTTATTAATTTTATTTTGGGCTATTACTTTATATCTCTCTAAAAGAAACTTTGTCCGTAAAGTATTTTTGTAATAGCCCAAAAATAAATAAAGAAATAAATAAAACAAAAAAAAATAGTTAAAATAATAATAATAATAAATTAATTAATTAATTAAAATTAGAATTAAAAAAAAAAAAAATTCCTCACCTCTCTCCACTAACCTCTCATCCTTTCCCACAATTATCTCTTTTTGTCAGTTATTACCGTAAAATCCTATCTCAGATTTCCTTTTTCTCTATAGTTATAGTTAAAAGAAATTAATTTAGGATCTTACATATTTAGGGATTTTTCTCATATAAAATTAATTAGATTTTTGTTAGTATTTTAATTATAAGAAAGAAGGTTATAAGGTTAGATTCAATAAAATTTTAGTTGGCCGATCTATAAACAATAGACTTAAATTGGCCAGTAATATCTGTGTACACAATTGAAAAACAAAACCTATTTACAAAATGAAAATAACTAGAGAGAGAGAGAGGGAGATTGAGAAAGATTTGTTAAACAGTATTTAACAATCAAATAGGAAATATCAGAGTGGAGTGAGCTTCTTTAAATTTTGTCTAAAAGACAAGATCACAATTTTGATTAGAGGGCAGTGTGACCAATGTAAATTTGGGAAATATTTTTATAGGGTTCAAACTTGAAACAGATGTCATGAGCTCATATAGATTAACTCGGATTTCAAAGAACGGAATCGAACTTTCATTAAAGATAGATTTGTGACAACGACTTAAGCGAGCCAGGTAAGTGACCTTACTATCGGCATGGTTATATTTGAAGTTGACACGTGCCCTGTGGTTCTGCACGTGTCATATATATTGATATGTGTGAATTGTCTGTGGATCGATATGCTTCCTATATGTTATGTTATGTTATAACATGTGGATTGTATGATAATAATTATGGTACGATGTGCTCAAGGATATGTTTGAGATAGGATACGAGAAGGATGCACAAAACCAAATGTAATGATAGGAGTAAGATACATTCATAAAACGTTAAGGTTACGTTACATACCGGAGTGCTATGGATAGGAGAGATTGATGAAAGAATACGGTTAGGTTATGGGTAGAAAGGGATAGATTTGTGATAGATTGATAGAACGATAGCGTTAGGATACGTTCTTGTGACGATATGACTATGAAGTGTTTACGTTATGACTTGTTTATGATATGATACATTGTATGCTAGATTATTGTGCTTAAGTACGTAGTCATGTGAACGTGAATGTATGCTATGTGTAATATGTAATGCATGTAACAATATGTTGTTCTTGAATGGTTATGACATTATTGTATGGAATGTTTGAATGTAAACAGCATGAATTGTATGACATGAAATATGGTAAACTGTCTGGAATCATAACCTCGATAGGAATATGTATGAAATGTAAATTGAAAATGAGAAGGTGAAGCATGGAACGTAACAGGGGGGTTATGTTCATTAATGATAAATGTAGAAGTAGTGGGGACCTCATGCATTATGTGTGTTCATGCATCTGGGGGGATACCTCTATCACATCACGAGGGTATGGCATGACAACGATCGTTATACTTTGCATAGCGCTGCCGTGACGATTACTAGTTTAACGGGTTCCGACATAAGGGGCTCCCAGAGTATGCCCACCGGATAAGGAAAGTGGCCTAGCGGTGTGCGAACTAGCTGGTGAACCCATACTCGCACGTATGGGCTGTGTGTAGAGTATATGGTACACGTCCACAATTACCTGTTAGGACAGCACCGTAAGGAAAACGAAACGAAACGAAATAAAAGATAGGTCCCATCATTTCATTGCATGTGATTGTTGCATTTAACCCCAATAGTGGGGTCACTTACTGAGTATTTCTTTCAATACTCAAGCCACGTGCTACTACATTTTTCAGGCTAAGGCAAGGTATTCCTGTACGGCTGACGACGGCATCGCAACTCAAGACCATGAAACATGCATAGGGTAGTGGTATTTATTTTCTTAGTCTTAGGCTAGAGTAGATGTTTTTTTAACTTAAATTCTTATTCATTTTTATTTAGTCTTTTTTTGTGTCATTTTAAAAATGTTTTCGAAACACGTAAGTCCATAGCTGTGTTTTATGATAAAGGTTATGTTTTATGGAATTTAAATGAAGTCTTCCACATTCAATGTTTATGCTATGTTTACAGTAGCGACCTTAAATTAAGTGGAAAATTTTGGGTCGTTAC
>NW_019272208.1:0-38369 GCF_002738345.1 Cucurbita maxima
TTGCTGTTAAAGTTGCACCAAAACAATGTTGTCTGCAAAACATTCTCTTTCAATTCCTCATTGTATTCTTGTTTGAACTGACCAATATGCTCCCCTATATCTGAAAGTTATGTCAGATGGGCACAAATTCAATTGAAAAAATGAAAAAAAAAATTAGAACTATAAGAGCCTATATAATTACATAGTCATACGTTATGCGTAATTCAACTAGTTGAGACCATATCAGAATCCATGACGAGGTTAAGTATCATTCAACCTCTCCACGCCATATACTTATTAACAAAAAAATAAAAAATAAATAACCCCAACCTAAAAGAATTTGTAATTAAATCCTTGAAATTGAGATAAAAAATAAACATCTATCTAGATTTTTTTTTTTTTTTTATGTGGGATATTATACTTTTAAAATTTGTGGAGTTTTGAAATTCCACCACCATGGTTAAATAAATTTTTTTTAAAAAAACTCTCAAATCTATAAATTTAGATATACATAAAACAATATAGTCTCGTTAAATATTTGTCGTAGTGCAACACCCTTAGTTACTAAAATCGTTGTTTTTCGATTTGCAAGGGGCCAGTAAAGGTACGTCTTGATAATTAAGAATCGTCACTCTCCATTGAGAATGTGGATATTGCATTGCAAAACAAGTGAAAACGTTAGAAGTTGATGCAAAAGTAAACAACAAAATCATATTGAAATTATTCATAGTGTTCATTTTTTATCAACTTAGAATTTGTCTTTGTTTCATTTGGATTCTTTTGAACCCCATATATATATATATTTTAACAACTTTTAAAGATAGATTTTTATGTAAAAAGCTATTAAAAGAAAAATTAAAAAAAAAAAAAAAAAATGAAAGAATATTTAAGAGGATTTGTTTGATAGGTTAAACTTTATTTAGCAAGGAATTACCCACATCCCCAAACTTAAGTTACCCTTTTTTCTCTCTCCCAATGCCCAATCATATACTTTTTCTAACTCCATTGGGATATCTCCTTCTCATGTTTCTTCATTTTAGTGCTTCAAATTTTTGAATAAAATGGGGACGTGTATATTCATTTTGAACTCTAGTATTTTATTTTTCGATAACAATTTGGATATTTCATTACCATACATGCACTATTTAGTTAAAAGTCTCGGTATAATTGAGAACTCAAACATTTAAAAGACTTGCTTTTATTAGATAAGTATTGTAGTAAGTACACAACTTCTAAAGAAAGGAAAAGATATCATGTGGAGTGGAGGAAAGGTTATGGTTTGGTCTAAGAACTCCATGAATGAATGAGATCAAATAACTTTGTTTTACTATTATAAAAAGCAAAACCCTTCTCATCAACATCCCAAATGCAGAGCCAACAGTTGTATTCTTCTTGAAGCCAAACTTCATTATCCGGCGAAAACATCTCGAACAAAGATGTGCAAGATTGCTACTAAACTTGCACCAAAACATTGTAGTCTACAAAAAAAAACTCAACTTGGAATTTAAACTGTATTTGTAACCTTAAAAAAAAAATAAGAAAATAAAGTTGCCTAAAAGGCTCGTGAAATCCTCTCGGAAAAAACCCAGACCTCTCCTCCTTGTTTCTTTGAGTAGTTCCAGAGAGAAATCTTTGGCCAATTGGTACTCCATGTTCGAGATTTAACATTTTCTTCTCCTAATTCTTCTTCTTAAAACCCTAGTTCTTTCTCTTTTTCTCTTTTTTTTTTTTCCTCTTTTCCTTACCTGTCTATCCAGGCTCAATCAAAGTAGTTTGTAGGGGAAAAATTACCTTTTTCCGGTTGAGTTTGACCCAAATTTTCTATTTAATTATTCTTTTCTATGTTCTTTGAGGTGTCCCAAGTATTTTTTTTTTCTTTTGCACCAGTTTGAAAATTACGCTCTAACACTTCAAAAAAAAAAAAAAAAAAACTCTAAGATCCTACATAGGATAGGAGAAAATTAATTATTTTTAAGTAGGAGTTTGTAGTTGTTGGATGAGTTTACCAACTACCACCTTTGGATGATGAGTATGCTAGCACTCACTGTGCCAACTTGATAGAGAGAAATCGTTAAGGTTGCACGTTAACTTCAGATATCGGTTACCACTGCATAGGTTAAGCTAGCTACCTAAGACTATACACAACAAGAATAATACCCCGGGAGCCCAGTGTTAAGTTTGTGGTCTTTTTCTAGATCAAGGCTAAGATAAGAGCCTACCAATAGGTTAGTTTCATAGTATATTTGTATATTCGCCCCTTTTCCTTTTTTATGTTTAGGTCTCACAAGCTGTTGGTTAAGGTGGAGGAGGGTCTGAGAGCTGTACAGTCACGGAGGACGACTCGTTCCAGAACATAAGTTCATTTTTGTATTTGAGTCTTTCGTTTTTTTTTTTTTTTGTAAACTATATCCCAAACCAACTTTTCCATATTTCCTTTTCGAAGCCTCAAAAATCAGATCATGACATCAAGAAAGACCGTGAAGTTACAATATGTCATTTGAAACTTTTAATAAGATATATGAAAGTTGTCGGATTTTTTTTGAACATCCTATCTTAAGTTTTTTGTTAAAATTATAGTACCTATATGTGTTGAGTACCTATTTTCAATTTTATTATTCTCTTGTTAAGAAACATTAGCCCACTGTCCATAAAAAAAAAAAAAAAATAATTGTTTTTTTAGCTTTAATTTATAAAAATATATTAAAATTTTGAAAATAGACATTTCTTCTAAAAATTCCATTGAGCACATGTCCTTTATATTCAAATTAAGAAAATAGTTCAGGTGAGTAATGACAATACTTTTAACTTGGGATTGATACATACTCATTGTGAAATCTTTTAAAACAAGCTTGTAAAAATAGCTTAGATTTTAAAATCTGTATAAGAATTCTAAAATTAGTGTGGGAGTGAAATCTCTCAAAATATTAGAATTAAAAAAAAAAAAAGGGTAGTCCACTTTGCATAATGCTAAGAGGTGAGAGGTTGGCCTCCACTACAAAAGAGAGGTCCCTCACTCCATTTTAGCATCCCACTTGTCAAGCTAGTCGGATATTATACTTTCTAACGGCTGAAGGCCAGCATTTAGCCTGATTTGGCTTTTGTCTGATACGTTTGGACCTTTTTCTCCTAGTTTCAATTTTTTAGAAGCGTTTAAAGTTATATAACTACCTTGTAGCTAATTTAAATTTTTAGAGTTAGGTGAAGTATCTATGCATCGTAAGACTTAGAAGTTTAAATTATTATGAGTAAATTTAAATTATTTTATACAAAATTAGGCTTGCTTAGTTTAAATTATTAGGAGTAAATTTAAATTACTTTATGCAAAATTAGGCTTAAAAAGTTTAAATTCTTAGGAGTAAGATTAAATTATTTTAGGCTTAACTAGTTGAGTCAATTTCCACAGTAGAATTCTAACCGGTGATTGTTGGACTCCTTAGGCATAATTGAATTTTAGAGAGAAATGCTAAGCCAGCATCAAGGAGTCGTAGTAGCTTCAACCTAAGCAAACCACGTAAGTGACCAATGCACGTGTAACTTAATTATGCATGAGATTCACATAGCTTATTATCATGGCATAATGTATGATACAAGACAAACATCCATTTATGTATGAAATACGTCTGTGAATTATACTTAGTAATTCTCAAAGATTTTGTAGTACATAGCATAGCTTTTATGGCATGGTCTAAGAAGGCCTATAAATCATAGATTATCAATTTCATAACTATACAACATGTCTTGGTCTTATGATAACATATCATAATATGGCAAGACACAGCATAACATATTTTAACATAGCATAACATGGCATCACATAGCTTAACAATGTATAACATAGCATAACATGGCATAACATAACATAGTATCACATAACATGACATAGCATCATATATCATTCATATATATGACACGTGTCGGAGCCACGAGACACGTAATATCATACATAATAGAATTCATCCAACCAAGTCGATAATAAACCCATTTACTTGGTTGGCCTAAACTAGAGTCTCTAAATATTGCTAAAGCTAGTTCGACTTCGTCCTTCAAAGTTCATTTCAACTGAGGTGGACTCACTACATCGCATTAAGACATAGTAACGAACTAAACTTACCTAAATTATCAAATAAATTAAAGTTCTAGCTCAAAATAATTTAAATTGAGCAAGTAGGAGTCGTACTTACTTTCAATGCCTCCCATAAGGTAAAAAATATTTCCAGAAGCATGTCAGTCAAAATTGTGCACCCCGATCAATTTCACCCGATATTCAGGTATTTAGAGTTTTACACATCTACCCGATTTCAAGTTATCCCCTATCGCATTGTCTGACGTTTCTTCGACAACGGGTAGTGCGTCCTTCCATCTTCCACCTTCTTTTTCAATATCACTCTTGTTGTTATCGACAACATGGGTTCGTCCATAGTGCACCTCAAACACTCATTCTCTCCCTCTATTTTAAGATCATGCACAAAATCACTAGAGGAAAGAAATGTTGAGAACCTCTAAATTAACTCATGCGCTTGATTGATGTTATCTTCCCATTGAGCATACGTGTTACTATAAGCAAGACTATCCTATGCATGTGTCATGGTCTCGAATTGCGATACCGTCGTCAGCCGTACAGGAATGTCTTGCCTTAACCTGAAAAATGTAGTAGCACATGGCTTGAGTATTTCTCGCTTGAGTATTTAAAGAAATACTCAGCAAGTGACCCCACTATTGAGGTTAAATGCAACAATCACATGCAAATGAGATGATGGGACCTATCTTTCAATCTATCTGTGTTGTTCTAACGAGTAATTTGGACGTGTACCATATACTCTACACACAGCCCATACATGCGAGTATGGGCTCACCAGTCAGTTTGTACACCGCTGGGCCACTTTCCTTGTTCGGAGAGCATACTGGAGCTCCTTCGGCTGGACACCCGTTAGAACTGTTAGATAAAACCTAAGATTTTTCTTATTTAGATTTACACGTTTTCATTAGCTGATTAAATACATTCGTTTGACCATTTGACAAACACGTCGAATGGATTACCAAAGTTTTAGGTGGCAATTTTGTAGGAGATGTCACCGATTTAGTTGGGCACTCTCCAGCTATTTTTAGGATAACTTAGATATTTAAATAGGTAAATCTATTCGGAAGATACTAGATCCTCATTATTTTAAGCAAAAGTATTCAGCAATTATCTCTCTATTATTTTTCGCATCTTTATTATTGTCTTTATCTTGTTTTAAATATTATTCCAAACACATAAGTCCATGGCAGTGTTTTAAAATGAATTTTATGTTATATGATGACATTTTAAATGTTTAATTTCACATAAGAGCATAAGTTATAATAACAGTAGCGACTTTAGGTTAGTGGAAATCTAGGATTGCTACAGTTTGTATTAGAGCTCTAGGTTATTGATTCTATAGACTAGCCAACGAGATAGGCCTCGTCACCATTAGGTATGTCCTGCATAATATAGGAAAAAAAATGATTTTTATTGTATCTACCTTGATTATTTATTGATGTTGAATGTAATATAGTATTGAATATGATGAACTGTGAGTATATTGCTGATTTTAGCCTGATGATTGACCTAATATCATATTCATGTGTTTGCCGAACTAGGGAGAACCCCCTATTAGAGGTAGAGGAAGAGGTGGGGGTAAAGGGAGCCAAACTCGGGAAAGTTTAGTCACCAAGACGGGTACAGCTGCACCGCCCCAAATTTTACTGCCCCAAGCTGTGCTACCTTCAGCAACACTGGTAGCTGGTATGTATCCTACTACAAACCTGATTTAGGAAATCATTCAAAGCCATGATGCATGCTATGTTGATCACCCAACAAGAAAATAGCTTGCAGTACACTAGAGACGTGAGATAATTAAAAGACATCAAGGGGTATGACCCCTGCTGATATGGAATGGAAATTACTACAAGGGGAGTAAAATTCGGATTACCTTGTTGATCGAATATCTTAAGGCAAGAACATTGTTTAAGATTCGAATCACTCCACAAGAAAGATCGATCATGTCTAGCTTGAATGACTCTTGTTGATCAAATATCTCAACGCAAGAACACTTGTTTGAGATTCGAATCACTCCACAAGCAAGATTGATCAAGTCAAGCTTGAATGATTCTACATGCACCCTAAACTACATAGAATTGCAAAGAAACTTAGTCATTAGCTAAAGAAAGCACAAATGCTTTTTTTACTATATTTTCAAGTTTTTCTATAAATACAACATACATAGTTTTATATAGCCTCAAAATGAAACTACTAAAGGCATTCCAAGATTTGTAACATTCATACTTAATGGCCATAATTAACCATTATGTAATTGTAACCTAAAGTAAATTAAAAGTTTTAAAATACATTAATGAAATACAATAACTCTAAATTACTCTAAATTGTAATCCACCCAAAATTTATAACATGAAACTTCATTCTTCTTCAATGTGGCATGAATTGAAATATCTTTTGATAATTTCAACAATATTTTCTTCTCATCTTCATTGAAGCATATTGTATGATTGACGTCTCTTGGTTCATATCACATGCACAATTAGTGGAACTGCAGGATATCCCACTGAAGTTCAAATGTCTCTATCATCTATAGAGACGATACTTTTACTATTTGAATTCCTTGATTATTAGAAAGTGCCATGTGCGTCTTTCATGCTGAAGAAGAACGTAGAGTTGAGGTGGATAGACACTAGAGAAATTCTCACCCCCAAGGGAAGCGTTATAGCATGGACACGATTCAAGGAGAATTTTAGGAAAAAGTTCTCTCCCAAGGGAGCTCGACTTAAGAAACAACAAGAGTTCACCCACTTAACACAAGGTGAAGTTTCAATGTACACCCAGGAATTTACGAAACTGAAGAGATTTGTGCCTTCCCTAGTAGACATTGACCAAATATGGCAGAGAAATTTGTCATGGGTCTAGACTCGGAGATCCGCTGCATGGTGTTAACTATAGACCCGAAGACTTATGAAGAGCCGTTGAGAATAGTGAAGACTGTAAAGAAGCCTAGATATGAGGTGCGTCGAGAGCCAACAATTATAGTTTGGCGCAAGTGGCCATATGATTTGAGGCACTCAGCTCGACCACCAGTGCGTAGACCTCGCTATGCAAACTGACCTCCCAATGCTGACAGGTACCCTCCTCAACGTATTTATAGACACCATAGAAACCAAGATGGGCTAGAGGAAGAGGAGAGATAGGATAGAACATATGTGGGAAGCTACATAGGGGAAGATGTATGCCCAGAACAAGGGCTTGGTTTCGGTGTGGTCAAGAAGGTCACATTGCCATCAATTGTACGACAACAAATATTGAAAATCTACCACCAAGAGCATTGGAAGAGACTGACAAACAAGTGAATTCTTGTCCTCAAACTAGGTCATATGTGTCTACCAAAAGAGATGAAGTCCGACACAATTGTGACAGTCACATTACCTGTCCTAGGACATTATGCTTTCACTATATTTGATTAAGATTCTATGCATTCTTTCATATTTGTTCCATTTGTTATACAAGCAAGGTTTGAACTAGAACTCTGATTGCATATATTGTCTGTAAGCACCCGAACGGGGGTAGACTTAGTATCTAAGGATAGTGTAAAAGATTACCAAGTAACTATAGTTGAACGAACCTTAACCATATATCTGATTGTTGTTAGCATGACGGACTTCAATGTAATACTAGGGATGGATTGGTTAGCTGAAATCCATGCTAGTATAGATTGTCATAAAAAAAATAAGTAATATTTTCACCGTTGTCTGAACCAAGTTTTATGTTCTAGGGTACGTGCACTAAGACTACCCAGAAGGTAGTCTCGATGATTAAAGTCAAGAGATTAGTCCAACAAGGTGGTTGAACTATATTAGCATGTGTCGTAGATATAAGAGGAAAGGAGAACACCTTAGACACGGTACTAGTAGTAAAAGAGTTTTCAAGTTATTTTTTAGAAGACTTACCATGAATACCCCCTTCTCGAGCTATAGATTTTTCTATAGATGTCGAATTGGGAACTGGGCCTATTTACAAAGCTTCTTACCTCATGGATCTAGCAGAGTTGAAAGAGCTCAAGGCCCAACTACAAGAACTACTAGACAAGAGCTTCATTTGTCCTAGCGTATCGCCTTGGGGTGTGCCGGTGTTGTTTGTCAAGAAGATTGATGGCTTCATGCACTATGCATCAATTACATAGAACTGAATAAGAGGACAATAAAGAATAAGTATCAACTTCCTCATATTGAAGATCTATTTGACCAACTCAGGGAAGAAACAATATTTTCTAAGATAGACCTTCAGTCAGGATACCATCAAATTACGATTAAAGAGAGGGATGTACCAAAGATAGAATTTACGACAAAATAAGGTCACTATGAGTTTGTAGTGATGTCGTTTGACTTCACAAACACCCTAACTATGCTCATGGAGTTAATGAACCAAACGTTTATTATCGTGTTCAAAGATGACATCCTAGTATACTAAAAAATACACCAAGAATACCTCCGGAAAAGAATAAGAGGATGATAAAGAATAACACACCAAGATCGATTACATAGAACTAAATAAGAGGATGATAAAGAATAAGTATCAACTTCCTCATATTGAAGATCTATTTGACCAACTCAGGGAAGAAACAATATTTTCTAAGATAGACCTTCCGTCACGATACCATCAAATTATGATTAAAGAGAGGGATGTACCAAAGATAAAATTTAGGACAGAGTAAGGTCACTATGAGTTTGTAGTGATGTCGTTTGGCCTCACAAACACCCTAACTATGCTCATGTAGTTAATGAACCGAACGTTTATTATCGTGTTCAAAGACGACATCCTAGTATACTAAAAAACACACCAAGAACACTTTTGAAAAGTTCTAACCACCTTCAGAGAGAACAAGTTGTAAGCAAAGTTCTCCAAGTGAAAATTTTTGCTACGAAAAGTCTCATTCATTGGACATGTGTTGTCAAAGGACGGAATGATCATAGATCCTACCAAGATTGAAGTGGTTACTAAGTGGGAATGCCCAACTACGGTTACAGAGATACGAAGTTTTCTTGGGTTAGTAGGGTACTATCGAAGAATTTTGCATGACTTTTCTAGAATAGCCTCACCACTTACACAATTGACAAGAAAGAACGTACAATTAATATAGAATTACATGTGTGAGGCAAACTTCCAAAACCTAAAATAATAGTTGGTAACAACCCTAGTTTGGTATCAGAGAGTTCAGAAGGGTACGTGATTTATAGTGGCCACGATATTGTTTGCATAAAAAAATTGGCGACACTACTATGGAGAGAAGACTGAAATCTATACCAACGACAATAGTTTAAAGTATTTCTTCACCTAGAAATGGTCAGAACGTATGAAGAATTACGACATAGACATCCAGTACTACCCTTGAAAAGCAAACATGGTCGTTGAGGCACTAATTCAAAAAAGTATGTACTTGTCAACCCTGATTACTAGGGTAGCACGAGTACAAAGACATTTCGAGCGAACGAACGTAGTTGTAGTAGTTGAGTGAATCATATCACAGATGGCTCGAGTCATAGTAAAACCCACACACCGATAAGGATTATTAAATCCCAATGAGAGCACCCTGGCTTACAAAAGATTCTGAGTCAACTACTAAAGGGCTTAGTGGACTGATCGCTTATGGATGTATATAATAAAATGATATAAAATTCACAAGAATAAATACAAGTAAACACTATCACAAGTAGCAAGTAATAAATAAATTATCAATTCCACATAGAACCTATCTTTTTGGTTAATTTTATCACTGAAAATTAAGTAAGTTTTTGGGTAACATTCAAATGGGTGTAGGTGATTTTGACTAATTAAACAAAATTAAAGCAGAGTGCTCACTACTGTCGAAAAACAGAAAATGATGAGAAAATCAACTATAATGAGGTGAGTTTGGGTAAGAGAGATTAAATAGATAAGTTGTTGAGTTTTGTAGTAGATTTTAGTTCCTTTTAATAGATTCCCAAGCCCACTTCCGAGGGTTCTGCATGATGATTATTTTCATAATCGTTTTTAATTTCTATTAACAAGGCGCTAGGAGAAGAATCATTCATAACTCTTATATTACCTTCAAGTCTCCTTGTAATGGAACTAGAGTATTAAAGAGGATTACATTACTCTCTCTTCTCCAGAATAAGAGAACAACTATGTATGTAAAGTAGCTAATTAAACACACATGTAAATCATTAACCACAACTCTTTAATAAACTAAAATCATTCCGTTAACATACTTAAACTATATAAAACTCTCTTGCCTCCCCTATAAAGTTTAGCTCTCCATGCAATTTGAATTAAACAGAGGAACCCACGTCTCAATCATGTAAAATTGATAGAATAAGAAAAGAGAATAATATAAAGTTATCCCGCTTTGTTGTTGTTTGTCAATGGAAGTTCCCTTCCCTTGAGCTCTCACGTCCACCTCTTTGCCCTAATTTATGCTTCTTGGTCTTCTTTTCCTTCTGCTATCAACAGCGGCTGGATTAGGGTTTTCTTCTTCTTCTCTAGTTTCATATCAGCAGATGTTTCTTCACTAAAATGTGGCTTTCTCCTTTTTAGGTATCATTTTCCTTATATAATGTTGGTTTCTTCTCATTTAGGGCAGAGAAAGGATAAAATTGTCTACCTAGGATGTTTTTAATTTGGTAGTCAATGACCCACGTGAACTGCTGATGTGGATTAAAATTTCTATGTCATTCTCAAAAAGTTTGCTTTCTGGATTGCTTGAGCGTTAGGCAGCAATGTATTTCCAGATTTGCTACAACATCATGGTTCAGCATAAATGTTCTGGAATTTTACCAAATAACTCAATGAAGTGTACAATTAAGCTTAGAATTATCCAAATTAATCTTCTTTTCATATTAAACCACAATTGACTATTTCATGTATACTAATTACAATAAATTGAGCAATTAATGAGAAAATGGTGAGTATGAGTGAAAAAATTAACTAAAAAAAATTCGATATAACTCTACATCCCAAAACTTAGATGGCTCATTCTCAAGCAATCATTCTCTCAATTTTTTTTTTCTCTCGTTAACAAATTTTTTTCAACATATATTTATGTTTGTAGAGTATTCATCAAAGGCATGATTTAGATCACATTCCTTATATTCCTTCCTCAATTCAGTTTTTCCCACATTTCACCCTACAATTAGAACCAAATCTTACCAACACATTTCTCACTTCCACGGTATACCCCAAAACACTTCTAGAATGATTATCATTCCTTTTACCTTTGCTTGTGTGACTTGGCTTCATTAATTTATTTCATTAACTTTCTCTTATCATGACATTTGTTTTTCTCCCCCGAATCTTAAAGTCATCCCTTATTCTCTTGGTGCCTCCACTTGTGGTGCAAATCACCTAAATCTTCAATGGATGACTATATAGGTTAACACTCTTTCTCCCTTAGCTTGACTCTCTTGCTAGCATTTTGTAGTTTTTAGTGTGGCCACATTTGTGATGCAACTCACCTGAACAATAAGGATAGCTTTCTTTTTTTTTTTTTATTTGCATCCCCATTACCTTCAATTCAGACACCTCTATTGCTGATGCAAATTTCCTGACAAGGAGCAATTGAGAGAATTTGTTTACTTTCCGATTTTTTAGCATTGGGAGTTCAAGCTTTAGATTTAAGAGAAGTGTTCTTGGGAATTGACTTTTTCTCCCTCTCTCTCTCTTTTTTTTTTTTTTAAATTTTCATTTTGCATGGGGTGATAGAATTGCTATACCCTCAAACTTATACTAGCCATTGTCCTCAATGAGATTGAGGTGCAGAAACTTTTGGTTATTGTTTTTGTTGGAAAAATGATCTAAGGATGGGTGAATTATGGGAATTCTTGCTTTTGAAGATGTATCATAATAGATTGGATCCTCACCTTAACTTTGATGAATACTCTTCAATTTGAGCTTTAATTTCCTTAATTTTTTTTTTCAAGTTGTATATTTTTTTTAAGGAAACACACCCTCACTGTTTATTCATCACTGAAGCACTTTACATTAGATTCCTTGTTCTTGCACAAAACATCCCTACTGCATATTAAAAAATGCATGATATATTTCCCTATCTAATATAGCTCATGTTTCTAGGGTACATGCATGGACATCATTCAAAATTATATGCAGTCAACAAAACAAAAATAGGCAACAACATATGGATGCATGCTTCTAAATAAGACAATAAGATTGTAAATGGTGTGTTCAAAGAATTCCCTTATCTTTAGGCATCGTGAAGATTATTTGCAACTTCATTCTTTTAGAATTTTCTCCAGAAAACTTGAAAATACTGCGGCTATAATCTGCTATCTGTCCAGTTGCTATTGTAAGTCTATCTGTTCACCTGCAGTCCTTGTAGGTCTGTTGTAGCATGTGAATTCTCATGTATAACATCCCATTTCTTACCATTTCAAGCCTACCTTAGAATGTACAAGGATTATTGTCACGACCCAATTTTCAAGGCTGCAAAAATCAGACCGTGACCCAAAAGACGAAATCGAAAACAAACAAAAAGAAAAGAAAATGAGAGTAAAAGATAAAGATAAAAATATCATTGAATTAAAACAAAGGAGAGAGAAGTTTTGTTTCAAATTATTTCAAAAGGAATTACAAATATAAAATGAAATACAAAAGACTCTAAAAGACCAACAAGAAACTAACACTCCAGAACGACCCTCTCTGTGACCGCACAGCTCTCGAACTCTCCTCCACCACAACCGGTACCTGAAAAAAAGAGTAAAAAGGACTTCTCTTGTAGGCTCTCATTGCATCCTATGCTTAACAGATTTCCACGGACTTCTCTTTGGCTCTAAGACATTTGGTTCTGGTCATAGCTCTTTAGGGCATGCTCCTTAGGACTTGTCCCTTGGGGCTTCTTTGGTTCTTCGTCCTTTCATTTAAACCCTAAGAGTTCCCTTATGCCAACCTGTGATTGACTGGTGCACTGCGAGTAGCTACCTCGGCATCGCTATGAGACTACGTGGTATCTTACCTAGAAGGTGAGCTACAACCCCCTAGTCCCATTGTAATCCCCCTTTGTTTAGGGAGGGCTACCTCCCCCATTCCCATCCAGCTAAATGGTCCGTTACAACGTGGGTCTCCCGTTTTCCATGCTAAAACGACCTTAGAGCAATTGAGTCCTGATCAGGAACCCCCCGGTCTCCCACGAAGACATAACACCAATCACACACAAGTAACCTAAGGGTACTCTAGAGGTAGTTCGTATGCTGTGGTAGTTTCATAGACCCCTAGGGGACATGTTAGGTCTATACTTAGTGATTCGTCCCTCTAACCACAAATCCCTAGACTTTATCATAAATGTGGGTCATGAAAATTAACTGAGTGACACAAGTATCATTTAGCATCATCATACATAATTCATGCAAAGTAAACATACATGCTCAACGGGACGCAGAGTTCACAAGTTCCCACTTCCTTTCAACGTGAATTAAACATATACATATAAAGCAGAAGCTTAAAACATAATTGCAACACTCAGATAATTCTCAAAATACTTCACATAAGACATCCACACTCTTAGCAAACAAGTTACCTACATTCAATCATGGAAAGCTACCACCTAAGTTAATTAAACTAGCATGCATGTATTGGGTTTTATGTCCTAAAACTAATAGTTTGTAAACAAAAACATATTTTATTTTCAATAAAGTTATTATTGTTGATTATTCAGTAAAGATTGTTATTGAATAAAGTGAACTTTACGATCATTAATCTAAATCCAATAAACTAAGAACACTCTGACTATAATATGATTACTTGAACTATATGTAGAGACATAAGATTTGATCAAGTTCAAGTATATAGTCAAAATGATCTATAGTATAAGAATAAGGTTGAGTACCTTATTCTGGGGACACTATGGATGCGGCCCACTTTTGTATATGGTATAAACAATGTGATCACTAAAATTGTACATGTGGAGACATGTGAGTGAGAGCGTCCTATGCAATGAGTATTGCATAAGATCGAACCATGAAGAAAATCACTCACTTTATAATGTCGTTTACTAATGAGACTGATTTTCTTTTCATTCGATGATCTAGGTAACTCGAACTTAATCCTGAGCTAATCATGAACTCTTGTTTATTCAAAATTATCCTTAGATTTGCATGGGTGAGAGTGGCTCGAGTTCGCCTACTTAATAGGCTTCCCATTTCAAGGGTAAGACTGGGTAAATGGTTGGGGACGTGGGGTGCAAGATGGAATTCACTCCTACCCTCTTTTAGGGATAGAAGAGAGGTAGTTCCCTTAAGTACTGACTCCAGGTCTTGAACAAGGGGCCCCACCCTCTCATTGGCTTGAGAGGGATTCGGTTTACTTGTTGAACCACAAACCAATTGTTCATTAGAGGATCAGTGAGACATAAGGAACAAGATGTAACTTCAGGGGTAAAACGATAAATTGACCCAGCTCTAGTTACGAACAACCTGTGAGGTATCGACTTACTAATCATGGTTATATCAAATGGATAGAAATATATCTATAGTGAGGGGAGTGCAACTACTAGGCTATAGTGGAATGTCCTAGTAGTTAACGAATGTTGGTTAACAAGGTTAATGAGTTTAACCGGTTAATCTTGGATCGTTGGAGCCCATGATCTATAGGTTCATTAGGTCCCTCTGCTAGCTCATATCGGACTAAACCATAGAACAGTGTGACGAGTGAGTTCAAAGTGTTCGAATTCAAATTAAGGAGAATGCGCTACATATATACGATATATTTAACCGCATTTTTGTTTTATTTACGAATTAAACAAAAAGAGAGAATCTGCGATATTTAAAGAAGATTTAAATATCTTAATCAAATATGTGTCGGAATTAATTGAGATTGACATTTGAATTAATATTAAATATTAATTAAATAGTTTAATTAATCATTTAATATTACTTTAATTTGAAATTAATAATTCAAATTGATTGTTGAATAAAAATGAAAGAAAGTCAAAATGTTGACTTTATTTAATGGAAAAATCCATGTTAGTGGAATTTTGAGATGTCAAAATTTGGTTTAACAAAATTTGCATGCTTGCCAAATAAACCCTACAAATTTAAGTGGAATTTTGAGTGTCAAAATTTGGTTAACTCATGCATGCATGCCACATAATCCCAAACATTTGAGTGGAATTTTGAGTGTCAAAATTTGGTGATCTCAAATTTGCATGAACATGCAAACATGACTCTATAAATAAAGTGATCATAATACATGAAAGGTCTTCTTCTTGGTGAAAAACCTTAAGAAAAATCTCTCACAAACACTCTCTTCATATATACAAAATCTCTCCCAAGTTTAGTTACTCACCGGATTCCACAATCCAGTTCTAAGGCCGGAGGATAGTGGAGAAGACACTATTGGTGGTTCAAAATCGGTTCGTGAGAAAAAAGGAATTTGAACTACAAAAGGTTAGTATTCAAAATCATTAAGTTTTAATACTTATGAACATGCTAGTTATTTACTATAATTGATGTTCTAAAAGTGCCTAAGATCCAAATTGCTTCTGCACGTGTTATATTAACACCATCAACATGCATAACCAAGCGACTCCTACAAGTATTTCTTCCTAAAGTTCCATGTGGGGACTTACATGATTGACACGTATTCTTCGTTTAGCGTTTCTACACCAATAACGTGTCCACAAATACTGATTTTCTCCATTTAGATCCTATTTCATATAAAAATAGGGTTAGAGTTGGAATCGAGAGGAAAATTTGTCAAACAAAAGTCGAACAGGCTGAAAACAGCACCTTATGTGCATGCATGCGCTCACACACGCCTGGGAAGGTGTTACACGTGCACAGCCACGCGCAACGTGAGGGAGGGATGACGCGCGCTGAGGTATTGCCACACGACACCCACTGAACGATCAGCCGAGGTCGAGGTTGTTGGTTCGAAATCGAAAGGACGCACTGAAATCCAAATTCTTTTATGCTGACGCGTGGCAACGAGAAGCCAGGTCGGTGGTCCGGGTTGTGCGCGGGTCATCGGGTCGTGGACTCAGGTAGTAGGCCACCGACCTTCGATTCGTGCTCAATGCGAAGTATTTAGTTGAATTTTCTCTACTGTTGAATGATTGACACATGTCCATTCTTGGACGGCAATGCGCGGGTCCTTCGCCGCCTGACACGTGTCTTGGCCGCCGTTTACCTTCTGCAATTTCTAGAATATGATTATTTTTCCATTATCTTTGCATTTCCATATTTCTTTCTACATAACTCGAACTAACACGGTTTCTTCATGAGATTTGTAGAGTGTATATCTCATCTTTAAGTAGAATTTGGTATTTTTCTTGCAATTTACTTCTTATCTCATAGATAATTATCTTAGTCTAAAGATGGCAAGAAACATCAATACCTACCTACTTTGACAAATGCCGGAACTCCTACTTCTAATCCTAATCAACTATAACTTCCTTTATAGGATTTGAGCGTAATACTCCCTAGATTAACATACTCAAATTTTAGATTCTAACTCTTACTATATCTCACAGATTTGAAGGAAATCCGAGAATCTAAATTCAAGAACTTTACCTTTTGATTTTCCTCGTTTCTCGACAGTTTTGGATGATTTAAGAGTCAAGAATGTTCTCCTCTAAGTTATATGAAGATTTCACGAAGAAGGCTTGGCCGGAGCAACAGTTACCTCCCTTTCTCTCTCTAGAACTTTTTTCTCTCTCTAGAACTTTCTTTTTTTTCTATAGAACTTTCTTTCTCTCCCTCTTTCCTTTTCTATTCTTTTCTTTTCCCCTCTTTTCCTCCTTTTTCTTTTAATCATATGTCACTCACCACAACTTCAGGTTCACATGTTACTAACCTCCATTTAAGGTGATTAATGAGGATGGAGGGTATAATGACCAAATTACCCTCCGAGGTTGACTCTGACCATATTTCTAATTTTCTACAAGTTTTATATTTTTTCTAAGTTCCTCATTATTTCCAAGCATATTTCTCTATTGCCTCATCTCCAAATTTAGTCTCTAAGACCCTCAATAAAATTTTAGAAGCTAGACATAAAAGGAAAATTAGATTTAACACTTTCCATTCGTGCTCGGGTCTTACAATTATTTATGTCCATTTCTCTTTTTCATATGAATTTCTTTCCTTGGAGGGATTAGAAAATCTTTTAGGATTGTTCCTAAAAAAAATTATTTAGTGGTGGTGCCTTGCATGAAGTTGGATGAGAAAGTGTAACATTTAAATAAAATAAAACCACATGCAGATGAAAATGAACAAGACAACTATGTGACAACGTGCACTCTAAGAGAATAATATTTGTCATCAATCACATCCTAGCATGCACTAAGTGTAATTAGCCTCCTTAATATGTTGAAATTAGCATTCCTAACCCCATCTAAATCCTCTTAATTCATCTACAAAATTGGCTAACTTCCTTGAGACATGCAGTTATTCATGACAAAAAGTGAAATAAAATCTAAAAAACTATCCTTGTAAAGAAAGTGAAGATAACTATTTAAAACAACTATGTGAATGCATAAATAACAAGAGAACAAAAACTAACTTGATTTACTCGGAGCTTCATATATTTGTTTGCAAATTGTGACTAGCTCCCTCTTTCTCTTTTCATTAGCTCCCTCTTACTCTTTTCATTTCTTTTAGTTATCCATTGTCAAAGAAATGATGATCCTTCAGAACTCTCCATCTTACATTGGGTGGGAACAATTTTGTGAAGTCTATCTCTCATATATCAATTAATTCTTCTTCTAATATGTAGTTCAAGGTGTGTCATCAATAAATAATTTCATTGATTAATTTATTCTTTCCTCTAATTCCAATGATTCAAAAATTCTTACATTTTTCTTCAATTCTGCTTGTTGTATAGTGTAATTATTCCAGTTGCTGTCTTCTTCTTGTTGCTGTTTCCAATTATTAGCTGAGTATTCCTCTAATATTGCTGGATATTTAAGTCTAAGAAACTAAATACCACTACCCTATGCATGTGTCATGGTCTCGAATTGTGATGTCATCGTCAGCCGTACAAGAATGTCTTGCCTTAACATAAAAAAATGTATTAGCACATGACTTGAGTATTTAAAGAAATACTCAATAAGTGACCCCACTATTGGGGTTAAATGCAAGAACATGCGAATGCAATGATAGGACCTATCCTTTCCATCTATTTTCCTACGATACTGTCCTAACGGGTAACTTAGATGTGTATCGTATACTTTACACACAGCCCATTCGTGCGAGTATGGACTCACCAGTTAGTTCGCACACTACTGGGCCACTTTCCTTGTCGGACGAGTATACTTTGGGAGCTCCTTAGGCCAGACACCCATTAGAACTAGTAACCGCCACGACATCATTATGTAAAACAAAATGATCGTACCCCTACCAGCAGCATTATGTAAAACGTAATGATCGTACCCCTGTCCATCATGATGAAATAGGGTATCCCCAATGCATGGGCACACATAATGCATGAAGTCCCAATATTTTTCTATTTTTGATGTTATTAAATATAACCCCGCCATCGTTTTACATTCATATCATATCTTTTCTCATTTTTCAGTTCTCATATCATGCATAATTCTAACGGGGTTATATTTCATTTCATTTATCGTGATATCATGTCATTTATAACATGTTGTATACATACAATTTAGAAAACATAACATAATGCTCCATGCTTTTAACATGTCATTTCATAATGTGCAATTCATACAACAATTACCTCAATGGTCACACAAAACAATCTAAACATAACATATCACATCACAATATATCGTATCATAAACATGTCACATCATAAACACTACGTGGTCATATGGTTCCCTAACTTATTATAGCCTTAACGTTCTTATACCTATCACAGTCATATCGTTACATGAACGTACCTTAGTCATATCATCACCGGAACGTATCCTAACGCTATCGTTCTATCAATCTATCACAAACCTATCACTTCCTACCCATAATCGAACCGTATTCTTTCATCAATCTCTCCTATCAATAGCACTCAGGAATGTAACCTAACCTTAACTTTTCATGAACGTATCTTACTCCTATCGTTACATTTCGTTTTGTGCATCTTTCTCGTATCCTTATCTCAAACATATTATTAAACACGTCGTACCGTAATTATTTCATACAATTCATTTATTATAACGCATACATAACATATAAGAAGCATATCGATCCACAGACAATTCACACATATCAATATATGTGACACGTGCAGAACCATGGGGCATGTGTCAACATCAAATATAACCATGTCGATAGTAAGGCCACTTACCTGATTAGCTTAGGCTGGTGTCACTGATCTATCCTTAAGAAAGTTCGATTTTGTCCTTTGTATCCAAGTCAATCTATATGAACCATAACATTAATTTCAATTTCAATTCTCTAAATTTTAGAATGCTCCATGTGTTAGACTTCTCACATGAACATTAGAGACTTTATGATTAGAGTTCGGATATATATATATATATATATAATTCTATTTTCATTAAATATTTACCTCTTAATCCAACCACGGACAATTTTGCTAATTGATTCTTCCTTCCACAATTTTATCTTCTTTCTACCTCTTAATCCAACCACGGACAATTTTGCTAATTGATTCTTCCTTCCACAATTTTATCTTCTTTCTATATTTTCTTATTTTCTTACTTACACTAATCTAAGTTTAATTAAGACAAGTATTCTTGGGCGTGTATTTTCCTATTTTATTTTAATTCTTGTTTATTATATTCAAGGACTGATTTTTTTTTTTTAATATTGTTTGACTACTCATCTTAGATTGTGATTTACTAACTCTTAACTAAAATCTTATTGATTTGGAGTGATTTGAATTCAAGAACAAAAAAATTTAAATAATTGTATAGGAAGAAAAAAAAAATCTAAATGAGGGGGAAAAAGATCTAAATTGATTTTTTATAACAAGGTCGGACATATAAAAGAAATCTTTTTGCAAGGTAGATCTAACTTAGACTAAATCGGTTTCTAAGTAGATCTAACCTAAATAAATCTGTTTCCAAGGTAGATCTGCCGTTGTAAATCCTATTTCTGTTTCCTCCCCCTGACATTTTTTTTTGGTTTAAAATACTGATAGACATTTCTGTATCCTCACACCTGACATTTTTTGTTTCATGGGCAGGAATGGTGAGGTGGGGGAAATGGATGGCCATAGAGAAGTGGGGAAGAATTGTTTTTTTTTTTTTTTTTTTTATTAATTTATTATTTATTTTTTTTAAAGCTAATAATAATTTTTATTTGTTTATTTACTTTATTTATTTTTGGGCTATTACACCAAGATATGAGTACAAAACGAGATGACTATGATATGTTTATGAAATAATATGACAAGAATATTTTTATGAAATGATACGATTATGATACATTTATGAAATGAGATGACCACGATATGTTTGTGAAATAATATGACTAGATTATGTTTATGAAACAATATGACTGACTATTATATGTTTACAAGATGATAAGTCCATGATATGTGTGTGCTACAACGTGACTATGAGATGATACGTAAATGTTATAACACGTGTTCTGATGATGTACTAAAGATATGATAAATTTTATGGTATAACACATTTGACGATGCAAAATCAAGAAATTAGTAATACTTCTTCTCTTTGGGCTACCTAACCCAATTCTAGTAGATTTTTGGAGTCAAACTCATGACATGAAACCGGTTAAAAATTTCACCCTAACTCAATGTAAATTGAATGCACTAGTAAATCATTTGGATTTACGAACGAATTACTGTATTTGATTTGTGGCCAAGTTAGAGTTTGAGAATTTGGAAACTTGCATTGTAAACATTGTCAAATAAGCTAGAGTTTGAAAATTTGGGAACTTTTCTCTTACAACACAAACCTAAAGTAGTCTTCTCTTCCTTATTCAATCACTAAAAGTTCCTAAATCGAACTTCCTACTTCATATATCCTTTATATATAAATTATATATCCTATACGAACTAATTAGTTTGAAAATATAATTGAAGTTTTAAAATTTTGAAAATCAAACCTCAACAAAGATAATGAGCAGTTTTATATTCATAAAATTATTTATTGAAATTGAAAGAAAGTCAAACTGCATCATTTACAATGATACATTAACTGCAAGTCCAATTATTATCATCACATTGATCATTAACTCCAAAATACAAGTAAATACCTTCCTCTCCACCTGCCCAAGTGCAATTATTATCATCACATTGATCATTAAACCAATTCCCTTTTACTGGCAAAAAAAACATCTTCATTAACTTGTCCATATTTGCTGCTAAAATGGCACCAAAACAACGTAGAAGTCAACAAAATTTCTTTAAAACTTCAGTGCTCGCACAGATCGTCATTTGCTGACTTGCAATGAACAATTAGAATTGAAGCAGTCATCCCATTTAAAATAGTCACTTTCCATCAGGAGAATGGTAATTGTAACTTAGATTCTGCAATACAAAACTTCATCATATTGTTCGATGCCAAGGCAACCAACACGATTAAACTAAATATGTTTAGAGACTTCATTTTCTTCTCGAAGATCGCTCACCCTTTTTTACAAACATAATTGGATTCTATCTCTTATATATACATGAATATAGCCAAAATGAGTGGTACGTAGTTATATTTAAACACAATTAGTTAAAAGTGTTGGTAAATTTTGGTTATTACAACATATCTTCTATAACATGGTGGGACTGTCACCTAAACTTTCTTAATTTTCTCCCTACTCCACTGTTAGCTTTTGTAACTGATTTTTTATTTTATTAGTTCCTTTTAGATAAAGTTTAAAGTTTGACCCATCCTTATTTAGAATCAGGTTCACTTTTAAAATGAAAAAAAAATTAAGAAAATAATGATAAAAGATGGTTAAATATTTTAAAATAAAGGTTATGGCCTTGAATATTGTGTCACTACTAAAATTATATTTTATTTAAATACATATATTCCCAAAATATTATTATAATTATTATATAGATTTATTGGTAAAAAATTTTAAAATATATTGATTAATGCTAAAATCAATAACATTCCAGTTCCCCTTGATGCATGAGTTGATAGAACTAAAATCCCATGAGTTCAGTCTGAGCTTGGACTTAGGTGAATTGGCATGTGTACTTTCGACTCCAATTGGATTCATCTTTTATTACTTTACTAATTTTAATTTCGTTTATATATATATTTTTTTAATTTCTCCTACCTCAATATTTTATACTATTTTTAAACCATTCATTCACTTTATTTTTAAATACATATATTATAAATTTTGGGTGAATTACCATTTAGAGTAATTTAGAGTTATTGTATTTCATTAATGTATTTTAAGACTTTTTATTTATTTAAGTTACCATTACAAATAATTAATTATGGCCATTAAGTATGAATGTTACAACTCTTGGAATGCCTTTAATAGTTTCATTTTGAGGCTATATAAAGTCATGTATGTTGTATTTGTAAGTAGATTTGAAAAATATAGTAAAAGAAGCATTTGTGCTCTTCTTTAGCCAATGACTAAGTTCCTTTGCAATTCTATGTAGTTTAGGTTGCATGTAGAATCATTCAAGCTCGACATGATCAATCTTGCTTGTGAAGTGATTCTAATCTCAAACAAGTGTTTGAGATATTTGATCAACAAGAATCATTCAAGCTAGACATGATCGATCTTGCTTGTGGAGTGATTCGAATCTTAAGCAATGTTCTTGCCTTGAGATATTCAATTAACAAGGTAATCCGAATCTTACTCTCCTTGTAGTGATTTCCACTTATCATATAATGTTGAATATTCACAGAATATACATATATTTGAAAATATATAATGTTCAGTGTTCATCTTCCCTCTCTTCAAAAGGATTCGTCCTCGAATCAAGAAAATTATCACCTACACTAAAAGGACTCAAGTCATTAACATTGAAAATAGAACATACTAAAGATTCTTGTTATTAATTCTTTTAAGGACTTGATAAGGCATCCCCTTTTGATGTAACTTGGTCTTTTTTTGAGATGAGAATCGCTATTTATGAAAATGTATCCAAATCCCGTCACCGGGTTGAAAAATAATTTTCTTCTATTCTTTGTTAATTTCGAAAGCAACCCTTCACCTCTTTGTGCAATACTTTGATCAAATTTGCCTTACTTGTGGCTGCTTCAGTCACAAAAAAATATTAGAAGGAATAGGAAGAAAATCAAGAAGCATAAGTGGAATAAATTCATAAACAACTTCAAAAGAGAACAATGAGTGGTACTGTGAATTGCTTTATTATATGCAAACTCTACCAACAACAAACTTTCGTCTCAAGATTTAATATTCTTATAAATAATACCCCATCAATCTATCAATCTGAGGATGACATGTAGTTGAAAACAACAACTTTGTACCCAACTTACCCTACAATACATTCCAAAAGTGACTTACCCTATCTCTAACAATTATTCTTGGGTTTTCATGTAATCTTACTACTTCCTTAAAGAATAAGCAAGCAACATGCTTTGCATCATCCTTAAACAATTATTCTTGACTACAAAACTTGTGAACATCGTGCTTCATCTCCGGTCAAAAGAAGTGTTCATGCAACATATTATAAGTTTTATTAATCCCAAAATGTCCCTTTAAGCCACCACCAAATTAGACTAGCTCCAAAGATAAACTAACAACCCTTGCTAAACCTATCAAGTGACTCTATTATTTCCTTGGTTGGATGAATTGTATTGCGTATTATAACGTATACGTGTGACTCTTGAGCATGTCATAATTATGATTGTTATGCTATCCAATGTTGTGTTATGCCATGTTTATAAGCTAGACTATAGTGTGACTATACTATGTTATAATAATATGTTATTATGATGATAATCGATGATGTGTTATGACGTGTATATGAGAGATTTGATAAGAATTATGTCTGCATAATTACGTTAAATGAAATGGAGGTTTGACTTGTATTATAATTTTATGTCATTATTTTAAGGCATGGGAACCTCATGAATTTTTGTGTGTCATATGCATCATGATACTTTTCTATTATGATTAGTACAAATGTGTACTTTACGACTTAGGACAATTATGTTCGTCATGATGTTACGCAGGCCCTTTCCCTCCATGGTGTCTAAAAGCACATTAGCGAGTGCTAGTCCATTGAGACAAGCCTAGACAGTACATGAGCTCTTAGGTGGGTCCTTGTGCTCGTGGTTCGATCGTGTGTAGGAAAATACTATACATCCAACCTTGCCAGAATTGGAAAGCTACCTAAGACAATGTCATGTTGTTTTTTAAATAATAGAACCTATCATGTCACATGTGTTTGTATTTCTAGACACCAAATGTGCAGTCACTTACTAAGTATTTCTTAAACTACTTAAACCACGTAATACTCTTATTTTTTCAGATAAAGGTTAGGCACCAAGGTACGGGTGGCAACGCCGTGAAGAAAGTCATGGAATTAGAGGTAGGGTAGACATAATTTATGTCTATTTAGTAGTCCTTAAGTTAGTTCAGGTCAATGTTTTTATTTTTCATTACATGATTTATTTTTCGCATTATTGTTTTAGATATTTTATTAGGAATGTGGGAGCCCATGACACCTTTTATGAAATATTTTATATGAATATTTTGCGTACACATTAATCACGTCATGTATGTAGTAACAACTTTATTGTAGTATGTCATGTGAAGGCCACCCTTACCTTATGTTTAAAAGAAAACCCAAAATTAGAGGAAAAATGTGAATGAGGCTTGAGTTCCCTTAGTGTTTGTCATGATCGTGTCAAGCACTCCCACATCTCAATAAGTGGCATCATTCACCTAAAAAAAATAAAAGTAGAAAGAGATGAATATGAAAATACTCACAAGAGAGATAGAGGTGAGATCTGAAACTCCAGCCAAGCCAAACCCCACAAAGATCGATGTCAAAATCATCGTGTTTTGCCACGAAAAGAACCGTGGAGGTCTGTACAAACATCAAGGATGAGTTTCGGCATCCCATATATGTCGTACACCGTCGTGAGAGGAAGAAAGAATTTCAAGCCTTTCGAACCTTCACAGATTTGAGAATTTCAAGCCTCTACGATTCAAACTGACACAAGAAAAGGGAAGAGGGAGGAGAGACGACGTGAAACCAAGGGAAAACGGGCACCGAAACGGCGTTACAAAAGAGAGAGAAAGGAAACGGGTAGAGAAGACGATGTTCGTGGACTTCGGGTCGACCTGGATCCGTAACCCATCCAGACCAATCTCTCAGCCCAATCTAGAGTCTTGCAACCCGTGCCCAGCCCACACACCAAAACTGTGACCCAATCCATTCTAGCTCAGAACCCTCGATAACCTTCTTCAACCCTCGCCAAGCACACAAACTAAAATCGTGACTCGATCCAATCTTCAGTCGATCTACCTTCCACGGATCAGTCGATTTTCTGCAGTCACAGAAACCCAACCGACAACTCAGCCCGATTTACCAGGCACAGTTAGCCCACAATCGAACTTGCAACTGACCCATAATCCGTGTTAAGGATATTTAGTAATAAATTATAGTTTACCATATATATTATATTTGATATTTTATTATAAGGCAAATATCTAATATTTGCCTTATTATCATAGGTATCTTTCCATTTATTACTATTTCCATATCCTTGTAATTTATTTGATTATAAATAAGATAACTTTCACATAGGTATGGTGGATTAATCAAACATTCACAATCCGCATGCGACACACGCCTCGATCTTAAATAGCCTAAACATGCAGAATCTCCCTATTGCACCAAGTGTCACCATCCGATGCAAAAATCCCTTGCTCTCAAGCACGACTTCTCATCTTGAGAATCCCTTTTTGGACCTAACTGTACTGTTTCGACCCTTCCAAAAAAATTTACGACCTCAATTAAGGTAAATAAGGTTGTTTTAATGCCGTATTTCAAAATTTCGGGTCAATAATTTTTTCTTTTTGGACCCATCTGCACTGATTATTTTCTTTGTATTTGTATATTCCAAGTCATGCAAATAATGAAATATGATAAGGCCCAATAAAGTAGTAACGCATTAAATGTTCACGATTAAATGTATAGTAGCTACTTTAGTTAAGTAGAAAAATTTAGGGTGGTTACCTCCAATGACTCATCTTAAGATGGATTTACATCACAATGATCATGTCTAGCTCGATTTTCCACACGACAGGTGCTAAAAATTTCTAAAATTCTTCTGGTTGGACGTAATTTCCCATTAAAATTAGGTCAATATCGAAATCGAGAAAAAACATAGACAAATAAAGATCAAACAGATGGAAAAAGAAGTATCACTCACTGGTTTTGAACCAGCATATACACAAAGGGGTCGACATGCACAACTACATATGCGCAGAGGCGATCTCATGCACAAAGATGGTATGAATCTCAAGGTGAATAGGATGCGAAGTCAGACACCTTATCCATTAGGCCATGGGCTCTTCTCATAATATAAGCAATCGTATGCAAATTGAATTTTCAAGAGTTTATTATAAGATTTGTCCCAAACGTGGAGTCCATTGATTACAGGTGAGTCCTCCTGATATGAAGATCAAATAGGCCAAAGAATGATCAACCGTCAAAAGAACCATTCAGGTAAATTAAAATTCCATCAATTTTGTAACCAAAATGCACGTTCTCAGAAATTACATCATGAATCTTTCATAAAAAAGAGTTAAAATGGATTCGAAGTGGTCATATTTTTCTTAGAAAGACTTAAAAAAAAAAAAAAAAAGAGAAATTAAGAAAAAAAAAAAGCTAGAAAGTATTTCTCTCCACCAAAAGAGATCATTTGTAAAAGGCATATTAATATTCCAACCAACACTCCACTTAAAAGTTAAAACATTAAAATTTTGTTAAATACTTCATAAAATTTAGTAACTAGTTTTCATTTAGGCTAATTATAAATATGAACTTATTATACTTAATCAACTTCAACTACTTATGTTTTATGAAAAATTTAAAAATAAAAAATAGAATTTGATCCTAAGTTTTAATATTATAAATTTATTATGATTTTATATTTTTTAATAGAAATTATATTAGGAAATGTAAATAGAGGGGTTATTTTAGTGTTACTTAAACCTCGAGCAATTTGATCGTTAAGGGCCTTAACTCACATTTCTTTGTATTTTTCTTTCATATACCCTTAATTCATACTTGGTTTAAGATGCATACAAAAATCTAAATTATTGCTACAAGTATTTCTTAAGAAAAGTCCAAGATGGCTACTTACCTTATCGTTGATGTTCAGGACCTTTGTTTTCGAGCTTTCGCGAATTACCTCAAATTTTCTTCCACATTTTTCTTATTGTGTACAGTTTCTAGAACCATAAATTTTTTCATAAGAATCGGTCTGGAAGGAAGAGCTAGGGATTGACTTACAATGTTTCTTCCCTCATTTCTAAAGGAAACTAAAGTTGGTGTTACAAAGAAGAGCTAGTGATTGATTTCATACCTTCTCGTGTATCGTATTCTAAGATATGCGCCTCCAAAGTTTGTCTCAAATCTGTTTTCTCGTGATTCATTATTGGGTAGCCGATTCTAGGAGTTTTCAAGGCCCGATTATTTCATAGAACCTCTTCTTTATCGTTTCCTCAAGCTAAAAGAATTTGTTTGGAGGAATGTCTTTTTGAATGATACCTTAATTTTGAAAAATAGTCCTCTGTCTACTACTCATCTAAAAACGTGAATTTTCCTTTTCTTAGATAGCTCATTCTACAACGTTTTAACTCTGAATTCCTACGTCAAAGTTACTCAACTTGATCCTCTTAATCTAAAGAAATTTTTAATTTGAAAGAAAAGGGATCGTAGAAAGGAATTCAACACTTACTCCCAAATTCTACAAGAAACGGATTTCCTTCAATTGGGCACATTTATGAGGTTATTTTTCTTTGCGATCTTCTATGAAAATACTTCTTGGAGGTGCGGAAACTTGTTAGAATTTGTCTTGGTCGACGAACTTGTGTGTAGGCTTTCAAGCTTACTTTGAAGTTCTTCAATGACGGATCGGATTGGGGGAATGGCTTTTAGGCATTTTCAATGCTCAATTACTTCATAAATCTTGTTTGTAACCTTGTTTAGAAGTTGTAGTAACAAGTTTAAAGGGGAATAAGGGAGAATTGCTCTCGAATTTGGAAGAAATCTGAGAGTAGGAGACCCAAAATCTAAACTCTTATTGCTTGTGATTAAGAGATCGATTCAACTTCAGACTTTATAGAGAAAACTTACACCGATGTTGAAACCTCCATCATTGTCGTGATTTAGAGATTAATTTTCTAGATAATCCATTAGAAACATCCTCTTTGATCAGCGAGCTATTGACTTCCAATTTTAATTCTGAGGTGATCTGTCAACATTCTAGACTTTGTCCAATTTTAGAGGGATCCAATGCTGGTGAGATTCAATAGATTGTGTGTAGGTCATTGTGGAAGTTATGATTGTGGAAAGAAGGGCATTTTCATAATTATCCCTATTTTAAGGGTTATTTTGGTAATGTGTTATTTTCTTAATATTTTATTATTATTTTTCTAAATAAATATAAATTTTTTGTATAAATTTTTTCATCCTCAGCTGGTCATTTTTCCTTTCTTGAGCATATTAAAATTCATTCTAGATAATGAACTAAACATTCGGAAAGTTCTTTATAAATTGGAAAGAAATGTCATTTTTTGTCTTTTTCGTTTGCCTCCTCTTTTCCAATCCTTTTTCTAATGTCTTAAATCCTTAAATTAATTCTTAGGGTATAGAAATCTCTTGCTCAAGACTGTTGTCCTTGCATAAATGCAATAAATCATTCTCTTTGTTTCCTTGAGTTAGTTTTATCCTTACTTTGGGTTGTTGCACTTTGTTTTATGATACATAATACTTCTCTATGTTGTGTTACACACACCATGTTAACATGTTTAGGATTATGAAATACTGTTAAACAAAATATGTTATTCATGAAAGTTATTTATGAAAGAACAAAGTTATGATCTGCATCATACGTATATGCCATGATTTATGTCAAGTTTTTTTGTGGCGTGAGGGTACACTAGTTGAAGGCTAGGTCAAATGATATGTATACGAGCTCGCTTTGGAGTTCATGCAGACATGCAAGGGTTGTATGTAGAACAGTAATTCGCATCCAATTTAAGTCCGAACTTGAAAGTGAGACCAAGGCCATGATGATAAGTAAAGGACTGGTCTCAATCATGATTACATAAAATTGCATTTTCCAATCCCAATAGTGAGTTTACTTACTAAATATATCATAAAATACTCAAATCATGTTCTACTCTTATTTTGTACGGAAAGGTAAGGTACCCTTGTACGGATGACGAAGTTGCTGTGGTTGAGATATGATTCAAAGTATTCAAAATGAAGATATGATTTAAAGCAGATGAGATATGATTCAAATATTCAAACTACCAAGATTTTAGAAGATTGTTAGTAGATTTGAATTTATCTAGATTTCCATAATTTACTATTTCTAGTACGCCGTATTAGCATATAAATACTGGAATTGTGTAACCCTTTAAGCATGGAGTCACAAAACGATAATAAAGCACCTTTGATCCATTTTATCTTTTCATATCTCTTTCACTGTCCCTTTTCCCAACAAATTTGGTATTAGAGCCAAGTTCGTTCAACACGAGGGTGAGTGATTATTTTCTTCATAAAACAAAAATGGTAGTAGTTGGTTTTTCTTCCTCCGCACCGTTTACCAATCTTTAATGGTGAGAAATATGAGTGGTGGAGCATTAAGATGAAAACCTTGCTTAGATCGCAGGAACTATGGGACTTGGTGTAGCACGGGTTTGTTGATCTATTAGAACCCACAATAGAAGAAAAGGAGAGACTAAGAGAAACCAAGAAAAATGATGCCAAGACTATCTTTTCACGAATTGCAGTAGCAACCACATCAAAGCAAGCATGGTCAATTCTACATAAGAAGTTTCTAGGAGATTCAAAGGTCATAACAGTGAAATTGCAATCTCTAAGACGTGATTATAAGACTCTACTCATGACGAATGGCAAATCAATTGCTGATTTTTTGTCAAGAACAATGGCAATAGTCAGTCAGATGCGTACCTATGGAGAAAAAATCTCAAACGAAACAATTGTTGCAAAGGTGTTGAGAAGCTTGATTCCAAAGTTTGACCATGTGGTGGCTACCATAGAAGAAGCTAAGGATCTATCCATACTCTCAGTTGATGAACTGATGGGCTCGTTTCAAGCTCATGAGGCAAGAATCAATAGATCATTAGAAAGGAACAAAGAAAAGGCACTACAAGTGAAGGAGACAACCAACAATGAAAACAACAAAAGAGAAAATATTTATTTAGTAGGTAGATATAGAAGTCGTGGAAGAGAAGGATTTTGCAGCTTCCATGGTGGTCGTGATAACAGGGGTAGATGGAGAAGTGATGAATAGAGACAATTCAATGAACAAAGGAATGTCATACAATGTTACCATTGTAGAAGTCATGAGCAAACAAAATCTAATTGTTGGTATAAAAATCAACGAATGAATTTTGCAGCAGAGAATGAAGAAGAAGAAGAAAAGTTGTTTGTGGCGTACATGGATACTAATCCGAAAAATGTGACTTATGGTTTGTTGATAGCGGATGCTCGAACCATATGACAGGCACCAAATCCTTATTCAAAGAGCTTGATGAGACACAAAAAATTAAGGTGCAACTTGTAAATACAAAAGAGATGCAAGTTGAAGGAAAAGATACAGTGAAAGTTGAAACCCGTCATGGTAAGATAAAACAATTAGATAATGTTCAATTTTTACTTGATTTAGGGTACAATTTATTGAGTGTTGAACAATTGATGACTAGAGGACATTCAGTTCGATGACAACACATCTGTCATTACACATAAGAAATCAGGCCATAAAGTTCAAAATGTCAGTACTTCAAATAAGATGTTTCGACCAGATGTTTCTAACATGGAGGATTTTGCTTTTACTGCTAGCACGAAAGATGACTCAACATTATAGCATCTCAGATATGGGCATCTTCATATGAATAGCCTGAAAATACTCAGGGATAAAGGTTGTTAAATAAAAGTTATGTTCCTTATTCAGTTAGGATGTTTTGACGTCTCAAAACTTCTGAATTCACGCCAATGGAAGAGCGTAATTCTAGCTGCAATTTTTGGCAAACTTGGGCGAAGTCTTCACCCACTTTTCTTTTTTTTGTAATTAGTTTTTCTATTTTTGTAATTAGATTTGTTATTTAAAGAATTCAACTAAAGAGAAATAAAACATCGAGTATGGAGCAAATCTCTTTCCCTCTCTCCTTTTACTTCTGCTATTTTTCTTTCGAAGAAACCTTCGGCCAGTTTTTTCGTCGACATTTTCCTTCGACTAAAACCATCGTCGGGATAGCGATGTCATTGCTGGTGACGGCTGGGATGCCTGGGAGATTCTAGGGAGAGGCGATAATGACGACCGTCTATCTCCTTAATCGGTCACCAACCTGAAGCCTCGACGGGAAGACGCCATATGAGGCATGGTACAACAAAAAGCCAATGGTACATCATTTCCACGTCCTACTGCACCGATGAGCCATTGGAGCTTGTACACGGCGATGACAAAAGCTGCTTCATGTGGCTGACCCTGCTGCAAGCGAAAAGTGAGGCGGTTAAGCGTATTAAAGAGCAAGCGGAGGCCGAATGTGAGAAGAAGATGTGAGTGTTGTGCATAGACCGAGGCGAAGAATTCGCCTCGGCAAGTTTTGGTAAGTACTGTGACGAGATCGGCATACAACGGCACCTAACGGCGCCCTACTCCTCCCAACAGAATGGAGTGGTGGAGTGCCAAAATCAGATCATCGTCAGGACAGCGAGGTCATTGCTAGTGACGGTCGGGATACCTGGGAGATTATGGGGAGAGGCGGTAATGACGGCCATCTATCTCCTCAATCGGTCACCAACCCGAAGCCTCGACGGGAAGACGCCATATGAGGCTTGGTACAACAAAAAGCCAGCGGTACATCATTTCTGCGTGTTCGGCTGCATCGCATACATGAAGTTAACACGTCCCCACCACGCCAAGCTCGATCCTAGGTGGCTGAAGGTCGTCTTCATCGGCTAAGAACCCGGGAGCAAGGCGTACTGACTCTATGATCCTGAAGGTGGGCGAGCTCACGTGTCTCTTGACGTTGTCTTCGATGAAAGCACCTTATGGAGTGGAATGACGTGATCGAGGCAGACCATAATCCAAATCAATTCACGGTGGAGTACCTCGTCACCGAGCCGGAAGAAGGAGGAGCCCAGCATCATGAGCCGTCACCGCCGCCAGTAGGTGCAACCCCTGAACCAGTGGAATTCACAACACCACGGACTGCGGATTCGACGCTTGATGCCGATCACGATGCTGATCTAGAGGCTAATTACCAGAGGATGGACGACCTAGTGGGAGGAGGTGAACCGAACACCTTCGGCGAAGCAGAAAGGAACCCATGCTGGCTGAAGGCAATGCAGGAGGAGATGACATCCATCACCGAGAACCAAACGTGGAGTTTGAAGGATATGCCACCGGGACACCGAGCCATAGGGCTTAAATGGGTCTTCAAACTGAAGCGCAACGAAAAAGGAGAAGTTGTGAAGCACAAAGCCCGTCTGGTGGCGAAGGGCTACGTCCAGAAGCAAGGAGTGGACTTCAAAGAGGAATTTGCGCCAGTGGCAAGGTTAGAATTCGTCCGTCTCTTGCTGGAAATTGCGGCCCATTACTCTTGCGAGGTTCACCATATGGACGTGAAGTCTACTTTTCTTAACGGAGAGCTGAAGGAGACCGCTACGTCTGACAACCACTTGGCTTCCTGGACAACGACAACCCCAATAAGGTACTGCTTCTGCACAAAGCACTCTACGGGCTTCGACAAGCCCCACGAGCCTGGAACGCGAAGCTTGACAGTACCATACTGTCACTGAAATTCAAGCGTTGTGCCTCTGAGTATGGCATGTACACGCACGACCATGGCAAGCAGACTCTGATCGTGGGAGTGTATGTCAACGACCTCATAATCACTAGAGGCGACGTGGAATTCCTTGGAAGGTTCAAGAAGGAGATGTCAAAGAACTTCGAGATGAGCGATCTTGGCGTGCTCAGCTACTACCTCGGCATCGAAGTGCTACAGAACTCTACCGGCATCTCCATCTGCCAAAGTGCATACGCAAAGAAGCTGCTGGACACAACTGGGCTTGTGAACAGTAATCCTACAAGGATGCCAATGGAGGCCCGGCTCCAACTAAGGAAGGCCGGTATTACGACGACAGTCGACTCCACCAATTACCGCAGCATTGTTGGGTGTCTGCGCTATCTGGTAAACTCTCGTTCTGGTCTTGCTTATTATGTTGGATATGTGAGCAGGTTTATAGAAGCACCTAGGGAGGAGCATCTAATTGCTGTCAAGCGCATCCTGCGCTATGTAGCCGAAACCAGAGGCTAGGGTGTAAGATATTGCGCAGGGAGAGGAAAAGAGAAACTCAAGCTGGTCAGCTACAGTGATAGTGACATGGCCGGTGACGTTGATGATCATAAGAGCACCAGTGGAATGATCTACTTCCTCTCAGACGGGGCGATCTGCTGGCAATCAATAAAACAGAAGGTAGTTGTTTTGTCTTTCTTCGAAGCAGAATACATCGCCGATTCGATGATAGCAACACAAGGGGTCTGGCTTGCGCGACTAATGGAAGAACTCATCGGGAGAGAAAGCGGTCCACTAATGCTATACGTAGACAATAAAGCTACGATCTCCCTGATCAAAAATCAAATTTTGCACTACCGGAGTAAGCACGTAGAAATCAGATTCCACAACATTCGAGAATGTGCAGATCGAGGGCTCATCAAGATTGATTTAATACGAACAGAGGAACAACTTGGAGACATTTTCACCAAGTCCCTAGCGCTGGTAAAATTTGAAGAACTACATTCAAAGATCGGAGTTCAAATAATAAGGTAGATATAGCACAGTTTTAGGAGGAGATTGTTAAATAAAAGCTATGTTCCTTATTCAGTTAGGTTGTTTTGACGTCTCAAAACTTCTGAATTCACGCCAATGGAATAGCGTAATTCTTGCTGCAATTTTTGGCCAACTTGGGCGAAGTCTTCCCCCACTTTTCTATTTTTTGTAATTAGTTTTTCTATTTTTGTAATTAGATTTGTTATTTAAAGAATTCAACTGAAGAGAAATAAAACATCGAGTTTTGATCAAATCTCTCTCCCTCTCTCCTTTTACTTATGCTATTTTTTCTTTCGAAGAAACCTTCGACCAGTTTTTTCATCGACATTTTCCTCCGAATTGCCAGAGTCAACAAAGGTATGGTTTTCGGATTACTAAGAATTGACTCAAGGTTTTCGGATTACCAAGAATTGACTCATCTAATTTATGTGAAGGATGCATTTATCGCAAGCAGACTACGAAGTCCTTTCCTGTTGGAAAAACGAAAAGAGCTTCATATTGTTTAGAACTAAGTCACGTTGATTTATGTGGGCCAATGCAAACGAAGTTCTTAGGTGGGAGTATATACTTTTGACTATTCATTGATGATTATAGTAGCATGAGTTAGGTTTACTTTCTACAACATAAGTCAGAAAATTTTCAGAAGTTCCAGATATTTAAAGCTATGGTGGAGAACCAAAGTGGCTGTTACATTAAAGTTCTTCGCACAGATAGAGGTGGCGAGTTCATATCTGAAGAGTTCGATTTGTTTTGTGAAGAAGAGGGCATCCAAAGGGAGTTAATAGCTCCCTACACTCCAGAACAAAATGAAATCGCTGAACGAAAAAATTGAACTATTGTGAAGATGGCAAGAAGTATGTTACAAACAAGGAGACTTCCAAACCAAATTTGGGCAGAAGCTATAGCAACATCTGTTTATCTATTAAACCTCTCACCAATAAAGGCAGTTATGAATCGAACTCCTTATGAAGCATGGCATGGAAGGAAACCATCTGTAAGTCATTTACGAATGTTTGGTTGTGTTGCTTATGCTTTGAAACATTCTCAAACTCGTCAAAAGCTTGATGAAAAATCTGAAAAATACATTTTTATTGGCTATTGTACTCAATCGAAGGCATATAAATTATACAACCCTTTAGTGAAAAGATTTTAGTTAGGAGGGATGTAATATTTAATGAAAACGTGAGTTGGGATTAGAGTAAAAAATAGGAGCAGCAGAAGATTACAGTTGAAGTTTTTTCAAATGAAGAGACAAGTGTCAACTCCAGTGCATCTCCTAGTGCTTTCACTGCAACACAAAATGTGTCAAATTCATCATTTTCAGCATGACTAAACAGCAATTCTTCTCTTGAAGAACTCTTGGATGAGACACCTCCAAGGAAGTATAAATCTTTAGCTGACATATATGCATCATGTCAATTTTCTCTTACTGTTTCAGACTCTATGAATTATGAAGAAGCAACTGAAAAAGAAAAACTGAAGAAATCCATGGCAGTAGAGATGCAGTTCGTTAAGAAAAATGGAACATGAGATACAGTTGACTTGCTAAATGAAAAGTTCTATGGAGATTTACATGGGACATGCAGCCCATTGCGGTGGCATGTTTATCAATTTGATGGAGATTTACAAGAAGAGGTTTATGTAACACCGCCAGAGGGATTCATAGAGGAAGACAAAGAAATGAAGGTATACAAGTTTAGATAGACATTGTACGGGTTAAAGCAGACATACTTACGAAGGCCTTGTCAAAAGAAAAGCTTGTACTTGACTTGTGCAACTTTGAATCAAGGAGGAGTGTTGAGATATGATTCAAAGTATTCAAAATGAAGATATGACTTAAAGTAGTTGAGATATGATTCAAATATTCAAAGTACCAAGATTTTAGATTTTAGGAGATTGATAGTAGATTTGAATTGTGTAACCCTTTAAGCATGGAGTTAGAAAACGATAATAAAGCATTGCAACTTTGATCCATTTTATCTGTGAAGGTCATGGAATTGAAGCAAGGGTAATTGTATTCTTCTTTAAATTGTAGCACTTGGGTTAGATATTATTTTGTTGGTTTAAAGTTGATATTATTTTGTTTCTGTTATTTAAATTTTGAGCTCTTGTTGGGTTATGGGAGACTCAGAAGTACGAATGGACGTATAAAGTTTTAATTTTTTAAAATAGAAAACATGAAAAAATCAAGTGAACATAAAAAGTGTTAAAAGTGCAAATCATGTGTGGAGAGCTAAAGGCAGAACAATTTACAAAATAACACCAGTTTCGAGTGAGTGACATTAAAGTATTATTAAAAATGACTTAAAAATTGAATGACTCAGACTAAAAAGTTCCCTACAGTTGCATGGCTCCACACACTCTCATCGTCAAGTGGCGATATACGGTTCATCTGTAAATAAACAATAGCAAGAATAAGTATAAAATTACTAAGTAAGCACCTACTTGTAGGCTCTTATCAAAATTATGTTTCTTTACTTATGTATAAGTAAGCACCCTAGAGTTGGCAAAATCCATGACTTTGGTTCATTTCTAGCCCTTTTAGATGCTTAAGGTCCATATACCCTACATATTCCTATTCCAATGGTGTAAGTCACCCTTCGAAGTGTATGTGGATTTCAGGGTGTACTTAGGATCTCATTTCCTAGTCTCCAAGGTCCAACTCGTCAATTCTCCTTCTGCACATAAATCCGAGTGTCCGCGTATGTCACAAATTCTAGGGAAGTCTAATAGTTTTGGAGGAGTCGTTACTCACTATAAGTGTCCTTAAAATCTTCCTATATCTTCATATGTGTCTACTATTGAGCGCTAGCTTGAAATTGAAAGAATTAGGAAAAAGCCATAAAATGACTAAACTATTCAAAAACTATTAATAAAATGTTCGAAAAATTGCAACTAACTAAACTACCCCTGAAGATTAAAAGAATTAAGGAAAAGGCCATGAAAATTAGATAATCTGATATGCTACAATAGTTGTGGGCAGAAAATCAAATCAAAGCAAAATCAAATTTGATATGCTACAATAGCTATCAATCATGAAATATCAGAGTTTAGTTTTTGGGTTTTCCTTTCTCAAATTTCTTCTAAATGTGAGATCCTCCTACCATTTCCCTTCGAACTTTTCTCTACACCTTCCAAATAATATTACTCACCAGTTTGGTGAAGTAACCAAACACTAAAAATGCACTTAACTCGTAAGCTAATTTGATTTGCCGTTGAGGGAGCTCGAGAAAAACTTAGAAATTCAATTCAAGGCTCCAAGTAAATTAATCGTGGAAGATATATTTCAAGCAATTTTTGGACGGAAGGAAGAAGTTTCAAGAAGACACAAGGAGTGGAGATCAGGACAAGTTTTAGACTATGTTGCTTAGAGCATATGAAGCCTTGAGCATAGGTATTCAAACTATGTTGCTTGTAACGTATGAAACCTTGAATATAGGTTATCAGACTGCATCGCTTTGAACATGAGAAGTCTTGGATAGATTTCAGACTATATCACTTGGAATGTGTGAAGCCTTGAGCATAGGTTTTCAAACTATGCTGCTAAGAACATTTGAAACCATAGATGCAGTTTTTACACTACACTGCTTGAAATGTCAGAAGCCTTGGATATTGGTTTCAGACTGTATCACAAGGAATGCATGAAACCCTGGATGCAAGTTCAAACTCCATCACTTGAAATGTAGGAAACCTTGTACATAGGTTATGACTGTCTCACTTTGAACACATGAAGTCTTAGATACATGTTCTCAAGTTTAAGTCTACTACCATAAATCCTGAAGGGAAGGTTGTAGAGAATAGAACGAGAAGCAAGAGCAAGAACAAGAACTAAGAACAAAGAACAATAACCATGAACAAAACTAATGATAAGGACAAGGACAAGAACTATACATCATATATTTAATATTTCATATATCAAATTAAATAAATATAATTTTTCTCATCTATCTTTAATATATATAATATATTAAATTTCAATTTGAACCCTTAGAATATACTTTTCATTTAAAATATCTAAAAATATTATATTAATTTGTACCCTTCAAATTATAATATATTTTCTCCACAAATATTTAATTTGTTGGATATATTAAATATTTATGGGAACACTTCTCATTTTTGTTTCAACTAAATTGAACTTTTTAGTTTTAGTATGGGGATCTTATGGACCAATAGATTATAAGATTTAATAGTTAAGTAATTAAACACTTTTCAATTTTCATTCAATAACGGCAGGTCACTCCACCATAAACTTAAAGCTGCATATGCACTATAGGATAACTTATATCCATTGATATAATCATTACAAGCAAGTTTTTCGGTCACGAGTTGTTTGTAATTATAGCTATGTCAAAACCCCATTTTACTCCTATGATTATATCTCTAATGAACAATTTTTT
>NW_019272208.1:39262-71292 GCF_002738345.1 Cucurbita maxima
GTGCATGTATGTTTTAACTAAATAGAAAATGTATATGCATAAAGTATGCCATATAGATTTAAAATCCCATCCTAGGCTAAGCATGTTTCATGCATTACAAGTATGTTATAAGTGTTACAATGTGTAGTATGCATGTTTAGGGTTCCACGAGGGACAGATATAAATTGTTATATTATTGCATGGAATGGATGATTATATAATTGTTATATAAAGCATGTTAGATGCATTCTATAGGTTATTTTCAACGTCATAAAACGAGATAGACGTTAAAATATATAACAAAGATAAATGCATGCTCACTTAAGGTTAACAACCAAGCCCGATCGATTTTAATAGTTAAAATAGGTCGATATCTTGTAAAACTGCGGTTACAAGAAGGCTCACCTGGCACGATCTTGTCTAAGGCTGGAGGTACTTAAGTTGACGGTTTATGGAACACCTGCTACCTGGAGATCGAGCCAGTACTTGAGCTTAGTTAGCCCAGTTTTATGAGCATGCGTGAGTGATGTAAGGATTTTTTTTGTTTAAAATGAAAAGCCACCTAGACATCAAAGTTAAAAATCTAGTATAAATGTTATACTTGAAAAAATCACTTAGACTTAGGTTATATTTAATATGCTGGAATATACCTAAGTAATAAGTATACCCAACCGTCTAAAATACCTAGTGGGAGGAAAAATGTATATGAGATACATCGTTTTCTTTTAACGCTCTCTAAAAAATTCACACCGTGAGGTTCATGCTCGGCCTCGTGTCGCCCTGAGAGCGGCCTCCATTCGGAAGGTATTTGCATGAGTCAATAACAAGGTGAATAGAGAAAGTATTTATAGTAAGTGGAAGAAGGAAGTATATCAACACATCCTATGGTCTCCACCACTATGTTGCACCGTGAGAGTCCCATGTTCTGCCTGCATGTTGCCCCAGAGAAGCTACCCATTCGGAGGGTCGTAACATGGGAGTCGGAAGTAACGCAAACTCCAGAAACCTACAGTAATGCGAACGGCTGCCCATGTGATCAACAAGTTTCCCCAACCAAAGCTCGGATTCATATTACCATTTGAGATACTAAGGGACATGAAACCTACAGTTAGTTACTTCGGATTATTTGCTATGTATTTTTTCCTGACCATCTAGGTAGCAAGTTTGACAAGAAAACAGTCAAGTGTATATTTGTTGGATACGAAAATCAAAGGAAAGGATGGAAGTGCTGTGATATAACAAGTGGAAAATACGATACATCAAGAGATGTAGTTTTCGATGAAGCATCTTCATGGTGGTCCTCGGATTAGAAAGTCTTACCATATTCAAAGATCGAAGAAATTCTACAACAGATGATGGGGGAGCAAACTACGCAAATTCAATCAAATCTTGATGCGCCTGAAGATCCAAGTGACATTGATATTGACAAGCAAGAGCTGACTCAATCAAGCGTATATGATAAAAATGAAACGACACATCAACAAGTTAGGCGATCAAATGGAATCCGAAGGCCAAATCATAAGTATGCAAATGCAGATATGGTAGAAGATAGAGCTTGCGAACCAGAGACATATGAAGAGGCATCATAAAACTCAGTTTGGCAGAAGCAATGAAAGAAGGAACTATAGCCCTGGAGCAGAATCAAACTTGGAAACTAGTGCGAAGACTAGGAGATGTCAAACCCATCTCTTGCAAGTGGGTCTACAATATAAAGCATCGACTGGATGGATCAATCGAGAGATACAAGGCTCGACTCGTAGCTCGAGGATTTTCTCAACAATATGGACTAGACTATGATGAAACATTAAGTCCAGTGGCAAAGATTACTAGCGTACGAGTTCTGCTAGCACTCGCAGCATGTAAAGATTAGAAACGGTAGCAAATAAAGGCAAAGAGTTGAACGATGAAACGACATAGCGATGAAGGTGCTACCGACATTGGTTTTCAACTTTAATCGTTGGATCTACGGACCCTTGAGTCTTGTTAAACATATCCAAATAGCAGCTCAATCCAACGATTGGATGTGAATATACGATTGATTTTCTTCTCCGGGATGGTTCTACTACCAAATCTGGTTGCAGATTTTCTTTAATTACAATTTTGTAATTAAGTGAAACTTCAAAGGTATTTGGTAATTTCCACATTTTGAATAAATTATTATTATTTTTCTAAAAAAAAAAAAATCCATAATTTTTCTTAAAATCCTTCATCCCTTAGATGTGGCTAGTAATTTTTCAGACCCTCTTGAAATTCCTTCTAGATAAGGAATTAAAAATCAAGAAAGATCTTCGGTCATTGAAAAATGACCTTTTTGCCCTTTTCACCTACTTTTTCCTTTCCAATCTTTGTCGAAGGGCCATAAATTCTTAAAATTACTTCTAACCCTATAGAAATGACTTGATTGAGACTCTTGTCCTTGCTTAATCCTCTTCATTTCTTTCCTTGAATCATTTGGATCTTACATGGCCGCTTGTTCTTATTGGAGCTAATTTCCTTTATTTTTTGGGGTATTACATCATTCCTCATCACTTTGCTCCTCAAATCGTATTCATCAATCATAATTTTATACATGATCGTAAGATGAATTGGTCAACTCCTTACTGGTCTCTATGTGCGTACATCATCATGAATATGTGAGGTCCATTCTTTCTTATAACATTTTTCATACTACACCAAACATAATTATTTGATTCATAAGCATCATAAACAAAACCTTAAACCAAACCACCACCAAGAGATCTAGATCAGCTAAATAAGGTTCATTTAAAACAGCTCTTGTTTTTTTTTTTTATTACATGACGAAACAATTTGATAACTATTTGAAAACCTCGTTTATTGTTGTTTCTAATCCAAAATGAATTAGAAATTTTGGAAACTCTTGGGTTTCAATTTGTTTTAAAACATAACGAACCTTTAAATTGTTATTTTACCATCTATGATCGAGTTGCGAAATGTCTTATTATGGTAAGTCTGTATTTCCCACCTCTAATATGTCATTTCTCAATGAAAATGTTTATATTATTACCTTATCATTTATGACAGAATGTAAGGTGTCTTTTATATCATATATTTGTGTTATTATTTCCTTATAGAAACCCAACATTTTCCATCGATTTCTCTCAAAGTTGGAACTTCAATAAATGGGACTACTACACGGTGACTTGTCTTCTAATAACAATTGGTTGTGAACTTGGTTCGATGGACCTCCCCGTACATTGTGTTAGCATTTTCGAATACTATCACAGTCGTACGTTTTCAAGCATACAACGTCATGATTTTGACACGATCATGAAAAACCTTTTTTTACCTGACTTTATGGCTTCATTAGACTTTAGACAAGGTTTGCCACCAACCGAACATGACTTGTATAAAAACTAAACTTTGTTCAATCATACATGTAACAACTCTAACCGACTTGCCTCTACTCTAGGCCAAGCCTAAGGCTCTACCTTACATTTACCCTACGTCAAAATTCTTCTAATGCAATGTCGCATCTCATATAGTTGTTTTGATCCTCAATCATGAGCAAAATAAGTTAACAAAATTTCATATTATAATCTATGTCCATAGGTAATTAACATGGTTTATATATCACTCGTACTAATCATTTCAAGCTTTAAAACAAAGAAAAAAAAAAGGAAAAAGAAAAAGAAATCCCACATGAACAACATATCAAAAACATTTATTTATTTCAATATTAAAATCAATTTTTCAAATTTATGGATAGATGGATTTTTTACCTGACCAGTTGTAGCAAATATCATAATTATCGGTTTTATAGTTGAACATACAGACATTTTCCTCACTCATATGCCACGAACATAGACTACTTTCACAATTATCTCTATCTCTCTTATCTATGTAGACATTGAAGTAATGAAACGAGCCATGCCATTGGAAGGAACAGTAAAACAATGTCGTGCCCCATAAGTTTGGACGAAAACTGAAGTCGTAGCTGGCCCAGGGTGTCAGCTTGTGGACTCCCAAGTTATCATCGCTAGATTTGCAGTGAATCGTGAGCTGATTTTTAGATTTTAGAGCATTTGTTATCTTGACCATAATATTTGGATTTTGGAGGAATGATCCTTCTACGGTAGTGAATTGGTTAGCAAAGAACAATGAAATTAAGAGAGAAAGTGCAAGCCTTGAAAATAAACTCATATGGTTGAAATGGGAGAGGAAAAGAGATGTGTATGAACACATTTATGCTTCATTTGTTTCACTTTTTATAGTTGAAAAAGAGTGTAATGGAAGATAACAGTTGATCGGTAATAACCAAAAAATAAATAAATAAATAAACCAACCCATTTGTTTGTATTTCTAATTCTTTCTTTCTTTATTCCTTCTTTGTAACATATGATTTTGGGAGAAGAGTTTGTTGAGTATTTTAGGGCAGTAGTTGTGTGAGGGTTTGGGGAGGGAACGGATTAGTTATTATTAGTTAATTCATTTTTACTGTGGTTCAATTGTTTCTAATAAAAATAGAATCATGATTCATAACCGTGTTAGTTTTTAAATTGAAAAATATATGCTTGAAACCTAGTCTCCGTTATTGCTCTCTAAAATTTTGAATTAAAAAAAGTAAAAGTATAATATGGAAATTAATTTTCTATTATGGTCGTTCGGGTCCTTCACCTAGTCTAATTTTCATAATATCTCATGACCTAGCTCAACGGTAGTAGTTGGGGTCCGGTTCAACGCTTTTAAGGGTTGGTTCGGCCTGTTCGTGATCCTCGGGAACGGTTCAAGTTATTTTTAATTATTAATGTACTAATTTAGTTAATTGCTTGCTTTAAAATGCCAAGACCAATCCCCTTTAGTGTGTTTAATTAATTATGTATTGTGCATGTATGTTTTAACTAAATAGAAAATGTATATGCATAAAGTATGCCATATAGATTTAAAATCCCACCCTAGGCTAAGCATGTTTCATGCATTACAAGTATGTTATAAGTGTTACAATGTGTAGTATGCATGTTTAGGGTTCCATGAGGGACAGATATAAATTGTTATATTATTGCATGGAATGGATGATTATATAATTGTTATATAAAGCATGTTAGATGCATGCTATAGGTTATTTTCAACGTCATAAAACGAGATAGACGTTAAAATATATAACAAAGATAAATGCATGCTCACTTAAGGTTAACAACCAAGCACGATCGATTTTAATAGTTAAAATAGGTCGATATCTTGTAAAACTGTGGTTACAAGAAGGCTCACTTGGCATGATCTTGTCTAAGGCTGGAGGTACTTAAGTTGACGGTTTAGGGAACACCTGCTACTTGGAGATCGAGCCAGTACTTGAGCTTAGTTAGCCCAGTTTTATGAGCATGCGTGAGTGATGTAAGGATTTTTTTTTTTTTTTAAATGAAAAGCCACCTAGACATCAAAGTTAAAAATCTAGTATAAATGTTATACTTGAAAAAATCACTTAGACTTAGGTTATATTTAATATGCTGGAATATACCTAAGTAATAAGTATACCCAACCGTCTAAAATACCTAGTGGGAGGAAAAATGTATATGAGATACATCGTTTTCTTTTTACGCTCTCTAAAAAATTCACACCGTGAGGTTCATGCTCGGCCTCGTGTCGCCCTGAGAGCGGCCTCCATTCGGAAGGTATTTGCATGAGTCAATAACAAGGTGAATAGAGAAAATATTTATAGTAAGTGGAAGAAGGAAGTACATCAACACATCCTATTGTCTCCACCACTATGTTGCACCATGAGAGTCCCATGTTCTGCCTGCATGTTGCCCCAGAGAAGCTACCTATTCGGAGGGTCGTAACATGGGAGTCGGAAGTAACGCAAACTCCAGAAACCTACAGTAATGCGAACTGCTGCCCATGTGATCAACAAGTTTCCCCAACCAAAGCTCGGATTCATCTTACCATTTTAGATTTTAGAGCATTATTTTTTTTAATGTAAAAACGCTGTCGTCTTTTTATACTATCGAGTCAACTCAAGTGGCAATCTATGCGTCGTTCTAGCTCAAAAATGAAATCATGAAAGTAATGGTACTAGAACCAAAGGTTTCTCTATGATCCATCTCCAGGGACGCCTTATCGAGACCAAGTAAGACTTAGGTCAAGTATTCCCAAGGTTTTAAGTTATTGGGTGCATGATTGTAGGGTTACTATTTATGATAAGATTTCTCATAACCTTAAGACCGTGGCGATAAGTAAGTTGGGAATAAAAAAGGTAGAAAACTCCTTACCATATTTGGAATATTTTATTATTATTTTTCTTAAAAAACTCCATAATTTTTAAAAATTTATTCATCACTTTTAGTCCTTTTTTCCTTTTTGAGCCTTTTGAAATTCACTCTGGGCCCGGAATTATTTTTTTATAAATCGCAATAGAAGTTGAATATAGACAATGACTTTTTTTTCCATGGTATATTATATTTTCAGTGGTTGAACTTTTTCTTTTTAAAAAACTATCAATTATGTAAATTTAGAGATATATATAAACGTACACACACACACACATATATATATATATAAAGACTGTGCCGTTGAAAATTTGAAATCATACATCACCCTTATTTACCTAAATCATTGGCCATTCAACTTGAGTATTTTGATAAATACTTCGTAAGTCACCCTGCTATTGGGGTTAGATGAAAGCACATACAATCATGGGTGGGACCTATCATATCAGTTTGTATTTCTTAGCCAGCTATCCTAAGCTGCTCTATACACTGTCTACACGTACGAGTATGGACCCACCAGTCGGCTCGCACACCTCTTGGGCCCCTTTCTTGTTAGCGAGCATTATCTGGGAGCTGTTGATGTCGGACATCCGTTAGGAATAGCGACCTTCGTAGCATTATAATAAATATAATGGTCGTTTCCTTGTCTTGTAGTGTACACGTTCGTACTATCGTAAAAGATGAAGGGGTATCCCCCAATGCATGAACACACAATGATACCATGTGATGGTGTTAATATAACACACGCGGAAGCAATTTGGATCTTAGGCACTCTTAGAGCATCAATTATAGTAAATAACTAACATGTTCATAATTATTAAAACTCAAGGTGTTTGAGTACTAACCTTTTGTAGTTCAAATTCTTTTTTACTCACGAACCGGTTTTGAACCACCATTATTGTCTTCTCCACTATTCTCCGGCCTTAGAACGGGATTGTGGAATCCGATGAGTGACTAAACTTAGGAAGGATTTAGCATATATGAAGAGAGAGTTTGTGAGAGTTTTTCTCAAGATTTTTACAAGGGAGCAGTTCCATGTACATTGATCACTCTATTTATAGAGTCATATTTGTATTTTCATGCAAATGAAATCACCAAATTTTTACCCTCAAAATTTCACTCAAATGTTTGGGATTATGTGGCAAGCATGCATGCTTGAGTTAACCAATTTTTGACACTCAAAATTTCACTCAAATTTGTGGGGTTTATTTGGCAAGCATGCAAGTTTGGTTAAACCAAATTTTGACTCCTTAAAATTCCATTAACATGGATTTTTCGATGAAGTAACCTTTTGACTTTCATCATTTTAATTAAACAATTAATTTGAATAATAAATTTCAAATTAAAGTAATATTAAATCATTAATTAAACTTTTTAATTATTATTTAATATTAATTCAAATGTCAATCCCAATCAATTCCGACACATATTGATTAAAATATTTAAATCTTATTTAAATATCTTCGATTCTCTCTTTGTGTTTAATTCGTAAATAAAACAAAAATGTGGTTAAATATATTGCACTCGTATTCACCATTCATTTATTACCCCATTTATTCTATTTAGTGAGCATGAAATCATTTATTGCGGTCCAACATGAAAAAAAATATGATTTGGCATAAATCGATCTTGATTGTACATTTAATTGAGTTATGTGGTAAAATTTCAGATATTTATGCTGAACGAGTAGCAAATCTAGAAATAAATGGGGATAACATGGAAATTTTAAATCTACATCAACCGTCCAAGTGGGTCATTAATTACCCAATGAGGAACATCCTATGTGGACAACTTATTCATTTTCCGCCCTAAGGGGAACTCATGCTCAATATAAAAGGAAAAGAACACCAAGAGGAGGGTAGCCACACTTTGGGGACAAAAATTGAATTACACAGCAGCAGCCTCTGCTGCAGTGAACTGCTATGAAACCAGAGAAGAAGAAAACCCTAATCCAGCAACTGTTGACAGCAGAAGGAAAAGGAGACCAATAAGGATTGATTAGGGCAAAGAGGTGGACGTGAGAGCTCAAGAGGAGGGAACTTCCATTGACGAACGGCAACAAACCGGGATAACTCTCTATTTCCTTATTCTTTTTCTTATTCCATCAACTTTACATGATGAAGATGTAAATTCATCTGTTTAATTCAGTTTGTATGGAGAGTTAAACTTTATAGGGGAGGCAAGAGAGTTTTATATAGTTTAAGTAGGTTGACGGTATGATTTTAGTTTATTAAAGAGTTGTTGTTAATGATTTACATTTGTGTTTAATTAGCTACTTTACAACATACATAGTTGTTTTCTTATTAAGGAGAAGTGAGGGAGCAATGAAATCCTCTTTAATGCTCTAGTTCCATAGCAAGGAGACTTGAAGGGTAATAGAAGGGTTAGAAATAATTCTTGTTTTAAGAGTCTTGTTAATAGAAATTAAAACTATTATGGAAATAATCACCATTCATGACCCTCGGACACTTCCTGGGAATCTATTAAAAGGAACTAAAATCTACCTTAAAACTCAACAACTTAACTATTTAATTTCTCTTAGCCGAACCTTCCTCATTATGGTTGATTTTCTCATCATTTTCTATTTTTCGACAGCAGTGGCACTCTGTTTTAGTTTTGTTTATGTAGTTAAAATCACCCACACCCATTTGAATGTTACGTAAAAACTCATTTAATTTCCAGCAAATAAAATTAACCAAAAGAGAGGTTCTTTGTGGAATCGATAATTTACTTATTACTTGCTACTTGTGATGGTGTATACTTTCACTTTATCTTGTAAATTTTACATCATTTTATTATATACATCCATAAGCGATCACTCCATATGTACAATTTAGTGATCACATTGTTTATATCATATACAAAAGTCTGCCGCATCCATAGTGTCCCTAGGATCGACGGCACCCCTCTCTTTCAAGAGAATTCGCGGCATGTCAAGCCCTAGTAAGGTTCTTCTCTTTGCATCGAATAAACCACATGCTCCACCGCTTGTGCGGGCCCCCGTCAATTCCTTTGAGTTTCATTCTTGCGAACGTACTTCCCAGGCGGGATACTTAACGCGTTAGCTACAGCACTGCACGGGTCGATACGCACAGCGCCTAGTATCCATCGTTTACGGCTAGGACTACTGGGTCAGGTATTCAGCCTTATCCCTGTACTATAGATCATTTTTACTATATACTTGAACTTGATCCACTCTTATGTCTCTGCATATAGTTCAAGTAATCATACAATAGCCAGAGTATTCTTAGTTTATAGGATTTGGATTAATGATCGTAAAATTCACTTTATTCAATAACAATCTTTACTGAATAAACATCAATAATAACTTTATTGAAAATAGAATATGTTTTTATTTACAAACTATTAGTTTTAAGACATAAAACCCAACAACATGAGGTCCCTAACATTTTTCCTTTCAATATGCTCTATAACAACCTCTCTAGCATTTTTCTTTATATCATATCATTCTATCATAACTTTTCATGTGTATATCGGGTTTGTTCATTATTTCAATTCATCACGTTGCTCGTCAATCATATCATATCATATATTTAATAATGTCAAACATATGTCATATCATAAATATCATACAACATTGTATAGAATCATCCAATCACAGAAGAACATCATCATACATCGTACATCATCATCATACAATATAGTCACACATCATAAATATAAAGAATAAATGACACATGCAGGGGCCACTAGGCACGTGTCGTCGTCATACATTAAACAAGTCATTAAACCTATCCGATAGTAAGACCACTTACTTGGTTGGCCTTAACGCCGACGTTCTCCATAAATTCGAGTACGTTTGCTTTTCATCCCTCGAAATTTCTTTTGGCATTATTAGTTGTCGTTTCCTATTAGAATGTCCATCTTGTTTCGTTAGAAACTACAATTTCTTACCTTTGTTTAACATAAATCGAGAAAGTGAACCTTATACTGAATTTAATTTCCATAAACAAGGTCCATTTCAGCTTTAGGAAAGTTAGAACGGTAAAAATTGGGCAAAATACCCTTTAACAAGCCGAAAAGCTAGATTCTGAGCCGCAAAGCCGAGCCTAGCCATCTGAACTGCATAAGCCGAAGAAGTTTCTGGCTGCAAGAGCGACATGTGGCGCCATAAGGTGTGAACGCATGTTTTCTGGCGATGTGTTTTTTTTTTTTGGCCTTTAAAGATTCTATTTTTGTTTCATTCTCGAGAATGGTGTATGACTTTCAAATTTATTTCATTTTTGTGCTTGAAAGTTTTCTAAAAAATCTAGACTTTGATATTAAGGCTGACGTAATATTTTATTCTTCAATAACAACTTTAATATTTTATTGAGATGTACTCATTTATATATTAAATGTTTTCATATATTTTAGAACTTAAATGATTAACTGACATTTTGTAACAATAGTACTAGGCAAGCACACAACTTAAGTAGAAAAGAAAAGATTTGATGTGAAGTAAGGCAAAGGCGATGGATTTGTCTAAGGACTCCATGGATGAATGAGCTCGAATACCTTTGTTTTGCTATTATATAAAAAAAAATCCTTCTCATCTGCACGCCAAATGCAGTGGGAATAGTTGCATCGTTCTTCAAGCCAAATTCCCTTCTCTGGCCAAAAAACCTCGAACGAAAACTTCCCATAATTGCTGTTAAAGTTGCACCAAAACAATGTTGTCTGCAAAACATTCTCTTTCAATTCCTCATTGTATTCTTGTTTGAACTGACGAATATGCTCCCCTATATCTGAAAGTTATGTCAGATGGGCACAAATTCAATTGAAAAAATGAAAAAAAAAAATTAGAACTATAAGAGCCTATATAATTACATAGTCATACGTTATGCGTAATTCAACTAGTTGAGACCATATCAGAATCCATGACGAGGTTAAGTATCATTCAACCTCTCCACGCCATATATTTATTAACAAAAAAATAAAAAATAAATAACCCTAACCTAAAAGAATTTGTAATTAAATCCTTGAAATTGAGATAAAAAATAAACATCTATCTAGATTTTTTTTTTTTTTATGTGGGATATTATACTTTTAAAATTTGTGGAGTTTTGAAATTCCACCACCATGGTTAAATAAATTTTTTTAAAAAAAACTCTCAAATCTATAAATTTAGATATACATAAAACAATATAGTCTCGTTAAATATTTGTCGTAGTGCAACACCCTTAGTTACCAAAATCGTTGTTTTTCGATTTGCAAGGGGCCAGTAAAGGTACGTCTTGATAATTAAGAATCGTCACTCTCCATTGAGAATGTGGATATTGCATTGCAAAACAAGTGAAAACGTTAGAAGTTGATGCAAAAGTAAACAACAAAATCATATTGAAATTATTCATAGTTTTCATTTTTTGTCAACTTAGAATTTGTCTTTGTTTCATTTGGATTCTTTTGAACAATCTAAAAAAAAAGCTATTAAAAGAAATATATAGGTAAAAAGCTATAAAATGGAGATATTGAAATATATATAAAAGAAAATATATATATTTTAACAACTTTTAAAGATAGATTTTTAGGTAAAAAGCTATTAAAAGAAAATCTAAAAAAAAAAAAAAAAATGAAAGAATATTTAAGAGGATTTGTTTGATAGGTTAAACTTTATTTAGCAAGGAATTACCCACATCCCCAAACTTAAGTTACCCTTTTTTCTCTCTCCCAATGCCCAATCATATACTTTTTCTAACTCCATTGGGATATCTCCTTCTCATGTTTCTTCATTTTAGTGCTTCAAATTTTTGAATAAAATGGAGACGTGTATATTCATTTTGAACTCTAGTATTTTATTTTTCGGTAACAATTTGGATATTTCATTACCATACATGCACTATTTAGTTAAAAGTCTCGGTATAATTGAGAACTCAAACATTTAACAGACTTGCTTTTATTAGATAAGTATTGTAGTAAGTACACAACTTCTAAAGAAACGAAAAGATATCATGTGGAGTGGAGGAAAGGTTATGGTTTGGTCTAAGAACTCCATGAATGAATGAGATCGAATAACTTTGTTTTACTATTATAAAAAGCAAAACCCTTCTCATCAACATCCCAAATGCAGAGCCAACAGTTGTATTGTTCTTGAAGCCAAACTTCATTATCCGGCGAAAACATCTCGAACAAAGATGTGCAAGATTGCTACTAAACTTGCACCAAAACATTGTAGTCTACAAAAAAAAAACTCAACCTGGAATTTAAACTGTATTTGTAACCTTAAAAAAAAATAAAAAAATAAAGTTGCCTAAAAAGCTCGTGAAATCCTCTCGGAAAAAACCCAGACCTCTCCTCCTTGTTTCTTTGAGTAGTTGCAGAGAGAAATCTTTGGCCAATTGGTACTCCATGTTCGAGATTTAACATTTTCCTCTCCTAATTCTTCTTCTTAAAACCCTAGTTCTTTTTCTTTTTCTCTTTTTTTTTTTTCCTCTTTTCCTTGCATGTCTATCCAGGCTCACTCAAAGTAGTTTGTAGGGGAAAAATTACCTTTTTCCGGTTGAGTTTGACCCAAATTTTCTATTTAATTATTCTTTTCTATGTTCTTTGAGGTGTCCCAAGTATTTTTTTTTTTTTTTTCACCAGTTTGAAAATTACGCTCTAACACTTCAAAAAAAAAAAAAAAAAAACTCTAAGATCCTACATAGGATAGGAGAAAATTAATTATTTTTAAGTAGGAGTTTGTAGTTGTTGGATGAGTTTACCAACTACCACCTTTGGATGATGAGTATGCTAGCACTCACTGTGCCAACTTGATAGAGAGAAATCGTTAAGGTTGCACGTTAACTTCAGATATCGGTTACCGCTGCATAGGTTAAGCTAGCTACCTAAGACTATACACAACAAGAATAATACCCCGGGAGCCCAGTGTTAAGTTTGTGGTCTTTTTCTAGATCAAGGCTAAGATAAGAGCCTACCAATAGGTTAGTTTCATAGTATATTTGTATATTCACCCCTTTTCCTTTTTTATGTTTAGGTCTCACAAGCTGTTGGTTAAGGTGGAGGAGGGTCTGAGAGCTGTACAGTCACGGAGGACGACTCGTTCCAGAACATAAGTTCATTTTTGTATTTGAGTCTTTCGTTTTTTTTTTTCTTCTGTAAACTATATCCCAAACCAACTTTTCCATATTTCCTTTTCGAAGCCTCAAAAATCGGATCATGACATCAAGAAAGACCGTGAAGTTACAATATGTCATTTGAAACTTTTAATAAGATATATGAAAGTTGTCGGATTTTTTTTGAACATCCTATCTTAAGTTTTTTGTTAAAATTATAGTACCTATATGTGTTGAGTACCTATTTTCAATTTTATTATTCTCTTGTTAAGAAACATTAGCCCACTGTCCATAAAAAAAAAAAAAATTCATTGTTTTTTTAGCTTTAATTTATAAAATATATTAAAATTTTGAAAATAAACATTTCTTCTAAAAATTCCATTGAGCACATGTCCTCTATATTCAAATTAAGAAAATATTTCAGAACTTGGGATTGATACATACTCATTGTGAAATCTAAATTTAAATGAAGATAAACAACACAAAAATTTAATACAAAATAATATTTAATTACAAGAGGGTGCTGTTAAATGTTTTTATAAAGGCAAAAATGGTGTTGGGATATATGAAATCTTGGGAGTAATGACAATACTTTTAACTTGGGATTGATACATACTCATTGTGAAATCTTTTAAAACAAGCTTGTAAAAATAGCTTAGATTTTAAAATCTATATAAGAATTCTAAAATTAGTGTGGGAGTGAAATCTCTCAAAATATTAGAATTAAAAAAAAAAAAATGGATAGTCCACTTTGCATAATGCTAAGAGGTGAGAGGTTGGCCTCCACTACAAAAGAGAGGTCCCTCACTCCATTTTAGCATCCCACTTGTCGAGCTAGTCGGATATTATACTTTCTAACGGCTGAAGGCCAGCATTTAGCTTGATTTGGCTTTTGTCTGATACGTTTGGACCTTTTTCTCCTAGTTTCAATTTTTTAGAAGCGTTTAAAGTTATATAACTACCTTTTAGCTAATTTAAATTTTTAGAGTTAGGTGAAGTATCTATGCATCGTAAGACTTAGAAGTTTAAATTATTATGAGTAAATTTAAATTATTTTATACAAAATTAGGCTTGCTTAGTTTAAATTATTAGGAGTAAATTTAAATTACTTTATGCAAAATTAGACTTAAAAAGTTTAAATTCTTAGGAGTAAGATTAAATTATTTTAGGCTTAACTAGTTGAGTCAATTTCCACAGTAGAATTCTAACCGGTGATTGTTGGACTCCTTAGGCATAATTGAATTTTAGAGAGAAATGCTAAGCCAACATCAAGGAGTCGTAGTAGCTTCAACCTAAGCAAACCACGTAAGTGACCAATGCACGTGTAACTTAATTATGCATGAGATTCACATAGCTTATTATCATGGCATAATGTATGATACAAGACAAACATCCATTTATGTATGAAATACGTCTGTGAATTATACTTAGTAATTCTCAAAGATTTTGTAGTACATACCATAGCTTTTATGGCATGGTCTAAGAAGGCCTATAAATCATAGATTATCAATTTCATAACTATACAACATGTCTTGGTCTTATGATAACATATCATAATATGGCAAGACACAGCATAACATATTTTAACATGGCATAACATGGCATCACATAGCTTAACAATGTATAACATAGCATAACATGGCATAACATAACATAGTATCACATAACATGACATAGCATCATATATCATTCATATATATGACACGTGTTGGAGCCACGAGACACGTAATATCATACATAATAGAATTCATCCAACCAAGTCGATAATAAACCCACTTACTTGGTTGGCCTAAACTAGAGTCTCTAAATATTGCTAAAGCTCGTTCGACTTCGTCCTTCAAAGTTCATTTCAACTGAGGTGGACTCACTACATCGCATTAAGACATAGTAACGAACTAAACTTACCTAAATTATCAAATAAATTAAAGTTCTAGCTCAAAATAATTTAAATTGAGCAAGTAGGAGTCGTACTTACTTTCAATGCCTCCCATAAGGTAAAAAATATTTCCAGAAGCATGTCAGTCAAAATTGTGCACCCCGATCAATTTCACCCGATATTCAGGTATTTAGAGTTTTACACATCTACCCGATTTCAAGTTATCCTCTATCGCATTGTCTGACGTTTCTTCGACAACGGGTAGTGCGTCCTTCCATCTTCCACCTTCTTTTTCAATATCACTCTTGTTGTTATCGACAACATGGGTTCGTCCATAGTGCACCTCAAACACTCATTCTCTCCCTCTATTTTAAGAAGATCGTGCACAAAATCACTAGAGGAAAGAAATGTTGAGAACCTCTAAATTAACTCATGCGCTTGATTGATGTTATCTTCCCATTGAGCATACGTGTTACTATAAGCAAGACTATCCTATGCATGTGTCATGGTCTCGAATTGCGATACCGTCCTCAGCCGTACAGGAATGTCTTGCCTTAACCTGAAAAATGTAGTAGCACATGGCTTGAGTATTTCTCGCTTGAGTATTTCTCGCTTGAGTATTTAAAGAAATACTCAGCAAGTGACCCCACTATTGAGGTTAAATGCAACAATCACATGCAAATGAGATGATGGGACCTATCTTTCAATCTATCTGTGTTGTTCTAACGGGTAATTTGGACGTGTACCATATACTCTACACACAGCCCATACATGCGAGTATGGGCTCACCAGTCAGTTTGTACACCGCTGGGCCACTTTTCTTGTTCGGAGAGCATACTAGAGCTCCTTAGGCTGGACACCCGTTAGAACTGTTAGATAAAACCTAAGATTTTTCTTATTTAGATTTACACGTTTTCATTAGCTGATTAAATACATTCGTTTGACCATTTGACAAACACGTCGAATGGATTGCCAAAGTTTTAGGCGGCAATTTTGTAGGAGATGTCACTGATTTAGTTGGGCACTCTCCAGCTATTTTTAGGATAACTTGGATATTTAAATAGGTAAATCTATTGGCCACTCTACCGCTATTTTTAGGATAACTTAGATATTTAAATAGGTAAATCTATTCGGAAGATACTAGATCCTCATTATTTTAAGCAAAACAATTATCTCTCTATTATCTTTCGCATCTTTATTATTGTCTTTATCTTGTTTTAAATATTATTTCAAACACATAAGTCCATGGCAGTGTTTTAAAATGAATTTTATGTTATACGATGACATTTTAAATGTTTAATTTCACATAAGAGCATAAGTTATAATAACAGTAGCGACTTTAGGTTAGTGGAAATCTAGGATTGCTACAGCTTGTATTAGAGCTCTAGGTTATTGATTCTATAGACTAGCCAACGAGATAGGCCTCGTCACCATCAGATATGTCCTGCATAATATAAGAAAAAAAATGATTTTTATTGTATGTACCTTGATTATTTATTGATGTTGAATGTAATATAGTATTGAATATGATGAACTGTGAGTATATTGCTGATTTTAGCCTGATGATTGACCTAATATCATATTCATGTGTTTGCCGAACTAGGGAGAACCCCCTATTAGAGGTAGAGGAAGAGGTGGGGGTAAAGGGAGCCAAACTCGGGAAAGTTTAGTCACCAAGACGGGTACAGCTGCACTGCCCCAAATTTTACTGCCCCAAGCTGTGCTACCTTCAGCAACACTGGTAGCTGGTATGTATCCTACTACAAACCTGATTTGGGAAATCATTCAAGGCCATGATGCATGCTATGTTGATCACCCAACAAGAAAATAGCTTGCAGTACACTAGAGACGTGAGATAATTAAAAGACATCAAGGGGTATGACCCGTGCTGATATGGAATGGAAATTACTACAAGGGGAGTAAAATTCGGATTACCTTGTTGATCAAATATCTCAAGGCAAGAACATTGTTTAAGATTCGAATCACTCCACAAGAAAGATCGATCATGTCTAGCTTGAATGATTCTTGTTGATCAAATATCTCAACGCAAGAACACTTGTTTGAGATTCGAATCACTCCACAAGCAAGATTGATCAAGTCGAGCTTGAATGATTCTACATGCAACCTAAACTACATAGAATTGCAAAGAAACTTAGTCATTAGCTAAAGAAAGCACAAATGCTTTTTTTACTATATTTTCAAGTTTTTCTATAAATACAACATACATAGTTTTATATAGCCTCAAAATGAAACTACTAAAGTCATTCCAAGAGTTGTAACATTCATACTTAATGGCCATAATTAACCATTATGTAATTGTAACCTAAAGTAAATTAAAAGTTTTAAAATACATTAATGAAATACAATAACTCTAAATTACTCTAAATTGTAATCCACCCAAAATTTATAACATGAAACTTCATTCTTCTTCAATGTGGCATGAATTGAAATATCTTTTGATAATTTCAACAATATTTTCTTCTCATCTTCATTGAAGCATATTGTATGATTGACGTCTCTTGGTTCATATCACATGCACAATTAGTGGAACTGCAGGATATCCCACTGAAGTTCAAATGTCTCTATCATCTATAGAGACGATACTTTTACTATTTGAATTCCTTGATTATTAGAAAGTGCCATGTGCGTCTTTCATGCTGAAGAAGAACGTAGAGTTGAGGTGGATAGACACTAGAGAAATTCTAACCCCCAAGGGAAGCGTTATAGCATGGACACGATTCAAGGAGAATTTTAGGAAAAATTTCTCTCCCAAGGGAGCTCGACTTAAGAAACAACAAGAGTTCACCCACTTAACACAGGGTGAAGTTTCAATGTACACCCAGGAATTTACGAAACTGAAGAGATTTGTGCCTTCCCCAGTAGACATTGACCAAATATGGCAGAGAAATTTGTCATGGGTCTAGACTCGGAGATCCGCTGCATGGTGTTAACTATAGACCCGAAGACTTATGAGGAGCCGTTAAGAATAGTGAAGACTGTAAAGAAGCCTAGAGATGAGGTGCGTCGAGAGCCAACAATTACAGTTTGACGCAAGTGGCCATATGATTTGAGGCACTCAGCTCATCGACCACCAGTGCGTAGACCTCGCTATGCAAACTGACCTCCCAATGCTGACAGGTACCCTCCTCAACGTACTTATAGACACCATAGAAACCAAGATGGGCTAGAGGAAGAGGAGAGATAGGATAGAACATATGTGGGAAGCTACATAGGGGAAGATGTATGCCCAGAACAAGGGCTTGGTTTCGGTGTGGTCAAGAAGGTCACATTGCCATCAATTGTACGACAACAAATATTGAAAATCTACCACCAAGAGCATTGGAAGAGACTGAAAAACAAGTGAATTCTTGTCCTCAAACTAGGTCATATGTGTCTACCAAAAGAGATGAAGTCTGACACAATTGTGACAGTCACATTACCTGTCCTAGGACATTATGCTTTCACTATATTTGATTAAGATTCTATGCATTCTTTCATATTTGTTCCATTTGTTATACAAGCAAGGTTTGAACTAGAACTCTGATTGCATATATTTTCTGTAAGCACCCGAACGAGGGTAGACTTAGTATCTAAGGATAGTGTAAAAGATTACCAAGTAACTATAGTTGAACGAACCTTAACCATATATCTGATTGTTGTTAGCATGACGGACTTCAATGTAATACTAGGGATGGATTGGTTAGCTGAAATCCATGCTAGTATAGATTGTCATAAAAAAATAAGTAATATTTTCACCGTTGTCTGAACCAAGTTTTATGTTCTAGGGTACGTGCACTAAGACTACCCAGAAGGTAGTCTCGATGATTAAAGTCAAGAGATTAGTCCAACAAGGTGGTTGAACTATATTAGCATGTGTCGTAGATATAAGAGGAAAGGAGAACACCTTAGACACGGAACTAGTAGTAAAAGAGTTTTCAAGTTATTTTTTAGAAGACCTACCATGAATACCCCCTCTCGAGCTATAGATTTTTCTATAGATGTCGAATTGGGAACTGGGCCTATTTACAAAGCTTCTTACCTCATGGATCTAGCAGAGTTGAAAGAGCTCAAGGCCCAACTACAAGAACTACTAGACAAGAGCTTCATTTGTCCCAGCGTATCGCCTTGGGGTGTGCCGGTGTTGTTTGTCAAGAAGATTGATGGCTTCATGCGCTATGCATCAATTACATAGAACTAAATAAGAGGACAATAAAGAATAAGTATCAACTTCCTCATATTGAAGATCTATTTGACCAACTCAGGGAAGAAACAATATTTTCTAAGATAGACCTTCAGTCAGGATACCATCAAATTACGATTAAAGAGAGGGATGTACCAAAGATAGAATTTACGACAAAATAAGGTCACTATGAGTTTGTAGTGATGTCGTTTGACTTCACAAACAACCTAACTATGCTCATGGAGTTAATGAACCAAATGTTTATTATCGTGTTCAAAGACGACATCCTAGTATACTAAAAAATACACCAAGAATACCTCCGGAAAAGAATAAGAGGATGATAAAGAATAACACACCAAGATCGATTACATAGAACTAAATAAGAGGATGATAAAGAATAAGTATCAACTTCCTCATATTGAAGATCTATTTGACCAACTCAGGGAAGAAACAATATTTTCTAAGATAGACCTTCCGTCACGATACCATCAAATTATGATTAAAGAGAGGGATGTACCAAAGATAAAATTTAGGACAGAGTACGGTCACTATGAGTTTGTAGTGATGTCGTTTGGCCTCACAAACACCCTAACTATGCTCATGCAGTTAATGAACCGAACGTTTATTATCGTGTTCAAAGACGACATCCTAGTATACTAAAAAGCACACCAAGAACACTTTCGAAAAGTTCTAACCACCTTGAGAGAGAACAAGTTGTAAGCAAAGTTCTTCAAGTGAAAATTTTTGCTACGAAAAGTCTCATTCATTGGACATGTGTTGTCAAAGGACGGAATGTTCATAGATCCTACCAAGATTGAAGTGGTTACTAAGTGGGAATGCCCAACTACGGTTACAGAGATACGAAGTTTTCTTGGGTTAGTAGGGTACTATCGAAGAATTTTGCATGACTTTTCTAGAATAGCCTCACCACTTACACAATTGACAAGAAAGAATGTACAATTAATATAGAATTACATGTGTGAGGCAAACTTCCAAAACCTAAAATAATAGTTGGTAACAACCCTAGTTTGGTATCAGAGAGTTTAGAAGGGTACGTGATTTATAGTGATGCTTCCAAGAAGGTATTAGGATGTGTGTTGATGCAACATTACAAGGTTGTTACGTATGCATCCTGTCAAGGGTACGTGATTTATAGTGGCCACGATATTGTTTGCATAAAAAAATTGGCGACACTACTATGGAGAGAAGACTGAAATCTATACCAACGACAACAGTTTAAAGTATTTCTTCACCTAGAAATGGTCAGAACGTATGAAGAATTACGACATAGACATCCAGTACTACCCTTGAAAAGCAAACATGGTCGTTGAGGCACTAATTCAAAAAAGTATGTACTTGTCAACCCTGATTACTAGGGTAGCACGAGTACAAAGACATTTCGAGCGAACGAACGTAGTTGTAGTAGTTGAGGGAATCATATCACAGATGACTCGAGTCATAGTAAAACCCACACACCGATAAGGATTATTAAATCCCAATGAGAGCACCCTGGCTTACAAAAGATTCTGAGTCAACTACTAAAGGGCTTAGTGGACTAATCGCATATGGATGTATATAATAAAATGATGTAAAATTCACAAGAATAAATACAAGTAAACAAAAGGAATTACATAAAGAAAAGAAAATGAGAGTAAAAGATAAAGATAAAAATATCATTGAATTAAACCAAAGGAGAGAGAAGTTTTGTTTCAAATTATTTCAAAAGGAATTACAAATATAAAATGAAATACAAAAGACTCTAAAAGACCGACAAGAAACTGACACTCCAGAACGACCCTCTCTGTGACCGCACAGCTCTCGAACTCTCCTCCACCACAACCGGTACCTAAAAAAAAGAGTAAAAAGGACTTCTCTTGTAGGCTCTCATTGCATCCTATGCTTAACAGATTTCCACGGACTTCTCTTTGGCTCTAAGACATTTGGTTCTGGTCATAGCTCTTTAGGGCATGCTCCTTAGGACTTGTCCCTTGGGGCTTCTTTGGTTCTTCGTCCTTTCATTTAAACCCTAAGAGTTCCCTTATGCCAACCTGTGATTGACTGATGCACTGCGAGTAGCTACCTCGGCATGGCTATGAGACTACTTGGTATCTTACCTAGAAGGTGAGCTACAACCCCCTAGTCCCATTGTAATCCCCCTTTGTTTAGGGAGGGCTACCTCCCCCATTCCCATCCAGCTAAATGGTCCGTTACAATGTGGGTCTCCCGTTTTCCATGCTAAAACGACCTTAGAGCAATTGAGTCCTGATCAGGAACCCCCCGGTCTCCCACGAAGACATAACACCAATCACACACAAGTAACCTAAGGGTACTCTAGAGGTAGTTCGTATGCTGTGGTAGTTTCATAGACCCCTAGGGGACATGTTAGGTCTATACTTAGTGATTCGTCCCTCTAACCACAAATCCCTCGACTTTATCATAAATGTGGGTCATGAAAATTAACTGAGTGACACAAGTATCATTTAGCATCATCATACATAATTCATGCAAAGTAAACATACATGCTCAACGGGACGCAGAGTTCACAAGTTCCCATCTTCCTTTCAACGTGAATTAAACATATACATATAAAGCAGAAGCTTAAAACATAATTGCAACACTCAGATAATTCTCAAAATACTTCACATAAGACATCCACACTCTTAGCAAACAAGTTACCTACATTCAATCATGGAAAGCTACCACCTAAGTTAATTAAACTAGCATGCATGTATTGGGTTTTATGTCCTAAAACTAATAGTTTGTAAACAAAAACATATTATATTTTCAATAAAGTTATTATGGTTGATTATTCAGTAAAGATTGTTATTGAATAAAGTGAACTTTACGATCATTAATCTAAATCCAATAAACTAAGAACACTCTGACTATAATATGATTACTTGAACTATATGTAGAGACATAAGATTTGATCAAGTTCAAGTATATAGTCAAAATGATCTATAGTATAAGAATAAGGTTGAGTACCTTATTCTGGGGACACTATGGATGCGGCCCACTTTTGTATATGATATAAACAATGTGATCGCTAAAATTGTACATGTGGAGACATGTGAGTGAGAGCGTCCTATGCAATGAATATTGCATAAGATCGAACCATGAAGAAAATCACTCACTTTATAATGTCGTTTACTAATGAGACTGATTTTGTTTTCATTCGATGATCTAGGTAACTCGAACTTAATCCTGAGCTAATCATGAACTCTTGTTTATTCAAAATTATCCTTAGATTTGCATGGGTGAGAGTGGCTCGAGTTCGCCGACTTAATAGGCTTCCCATTTCAAGGGTAAGACTGGGTAAATGGCTGGGGACGTGGGGTGCAAGATGAAATTCACTCCTACCCTCTTTTAGGGATAGAAGAGAGGTAGTTCCCTTAAGTACTGACTCCAGGTCTTGAACAAGGGGCCCCACCCTCTCATTGGCTTGAGAGGGATTCGGTTTACTTGTTGAACCACAAACCAATTGTTCATTAGAGGATCAGTGAGACATAAGGAACAAGATGTAACTTCAGGGGTAAAACGGTAAATGGACCCAGCTCTAGTTACGAACAACCTGTGAGGTATCGACTTACTAATCATGGTTATATCAAATGGATAGAAATATATCTATAGTGAGGGGAGTGCAACTACTAGGCTATAGTGGAATGTCCTAGTAGTTAACGAATGTTGGTTAACAAGGTTAATGAGTTTAACCGGTTAATCTTGGATCGTTGGAGCCCATGATCTATAGGTTCATTAGGTCCCTCTGCTAGCTCATATCGGACTAAACCATAGAACAGTGTGACGAGTGAGTTCAAAGTGTTCGAATTCAAATTAGGGAGAATGCGCTACATATATACGATATATTTAACCGCATTTTTGTTTTATTTACGAATTAAACAAAAAGAGAGAATCTGCGATATTTAAAGAAGATTTAAATATCTTAATCAAATATGTCGGAATTAATTGAGATTGACATTTGAATTAATATTAAATATTAATTAAATAGTTTAATTAATCATTTAATATTACTTTAATTTGAAATTAATAATTCAAATTGATTGTTGAATAAAAATGAAAGAAAGTCAAAATGTTGACTTTATTTAATGGAAAAATCCATGTTAGTGGAATTTTGAGGTGTCAAAATTTGGTTTAACAAAACTTGCATGCTTGCCAAATAAACCCTACAAATTTAAATGGAATTTTGAGTGTCAAAATTTGGTTAACTCATGCATGCATGCCACATAATCCCAAACATTTGAGTGGAATTTTGAGTGTCAAAATTTGGTGATCTCAAATTTGCATGAACATGCAAACATGACTCTATAAATAAAGTGATCATAATACATGAAAGGTCTTCTTCTTGGTGAAAAACCTTAAGAAAAATCTCTCACAAACACTCTCTTCACATATACAAAATCTCTCCCAAGTTTAGTTACTCACCGGATTCCACAATCCAGTTCTAAGGCCGGAGGATAGTGGAGAAGACACTATTGGTGGTTCAAAATCAGTTCGTGAGGAAAAAGGAATTTGAACTACAAAAGGTTAGTATTCAAAATCATTAAGTTTTAATACTTATGAACAAGCTAGTTATTTACTATAATTGATGTTCTAAAAGTGCCTAAGATCCAAATTGCTTCTGCACGTGTTATATTAACACCATCAGCATGCATAACCAAGCGACTCCTACAAGTATTTCTTCCTAAAGTTCCATGTGGGGACTTACATGATTGACACGTATTCTTCGTTTAGCGTTTCTACACCAATAACGTGTCCACAAATACTGATTTTCTCCATTTAGGTCCTATTTCATATAAAAATAGGGTTAGAGTTGGAATCGAGAGGAAAATTTGTCAAACAAAAGTCGAACAGGCTGAAAACAGCACCTTACGTGCATGCATGCGCTCACACACGCCTGGGAAGGTGTTACACGTGCACAGCCACGTGCAACGTGAGGGAGGGATGATGCGCGCTGATGTATTGCCACGCGACACCCACTGAACGATCAGCCGAGGTCGAGGTTGTTGGTTCGAAATCGAAAGGACGCACTGAAATCCAAATTCTTTTATGCTGACGCGTGGCAACGAGAAGCCAGGTCGGTGGTCCGGGTTGTGCGCGGGTCATCGGGTCGTGGACTCAGGTAGTAGGCCACCGACCTTCGATTCCTGCTCAATGCGAAGTATTTAGTTGAATTTTCTCTGTCGTTGACTGATTGACACATGTCCATTATTGGACGGCAATGCGCGGGTCCTTCGCCGCCTGACACGTGTCTTGGCCGCCGTTTACCTTCTGCAATTTCCAGAATATGATTATTTTTCCATTATCTTTGCATTTCCATATTTCTTTCTACATAACTCGAACTAACACGATTTCTTCATGAGATTTGTAGAGTGTATATCTCATCTTTAAGTAGAATTTGGTATTTTTCTTGCAATTTACTTCTTATCTCATAGATAATTATCTTAGTCTAAAGATGGCAAGAAACATCAATACCTACCTACTTTGACGAATGCCGGAACTCCTACTTCTAATCCTAATCAACTATAACTTCCTTTACAGAATTTGAGCGTAATACTCCCTAGATTAACATACTCAAATTTTAGATTCTAACTCTTACTATATCTCACAGATTTGAAGGAAATCCGAGAATCTAGATTCAAGAACTTTACCTTTTGATTTTCCTCGTTTCTCGACAGTTTTGGATGATTTAAGAGTCAAGAATGTTCTCCTCTAAGTTATATGAAGATTTCATGAAGAAGGCTTGGCCGGAGTAGCAGTTACCTCCCTTTCTCTCTCTAGAACTTTTTTCTCTCTCTAGAACTTTCTTTTTTTTCTATAGAACTTTCTTTCTCTCACTCTTTCCTTTTCTATTCTTTTCTTTTCCCCTCTTTTCCTCCTTTTTCTTTTAATCCTATGTCACTCCCCCACTCCCCCACAACTTCAGGTTCACATGTTACTAACCTCCATTTAAAGTGATTAATGAGGAGGGAGGGTATAATGACCAAATTACCCTCCGAGGTTGACTCTGACCATATTTCTAATTTTCTCCAAGTTTTATATTTTTTCTAAGTTCCTCATTATTTCCAAGCATATTTCTCTGCTGCCTCATCTCCAAATTTAGTCTCTAAGACCCTCAATAAAATTTTAGAAGCTAGACATAAAAGGAAAATTAGATTTAACACTTTCCATTCGTGCTCGGGTCTTACAATTATTTATGTCCATTTCTCTTTTTCATATGAATTTCTTTCCTTAGAGGGATTAGAAAATCCTTTAGGATTGTTCCTAAAAAAATTATTTAGTGGTGGTGCCTTGCATGAAGTTGGATGAGAAAGTGTAACATTTAAATAAAATAAAACCACATGCAGATGAAAATGAACAAGACAACTATGTGACAACGTGCACTCTAAGAGAATAATATTTGTCATCAATCACATCCTAGCATGCACTAAGTGTAATTAGCCTCCTTAATATGTTGAAATTAGCATTCCTAACCCCATCTAAATCCTCTTAATTCATCTACAAAATTGGCTAACTTCCTTGAGACATGCAGTTATTCATGACAAAAAGTGAAATAAAATCTAAAAAACTATCCTGGTAAAGAAAGTGAAGATAACTATTTAAAACAACTATGTGAATGCATAAATAACAAGAGAACAAAAACTAACTTGATTTACTCGGAGCTTGATATATTTGTTTGCAAATTGTGACTAGCTCCCTCTTTCTCTTTTCATTAGCTCCCTCTTACTCTTTTCATTTCTTTTAGTCATCCATTGTCAAAGAAATGATGATCCTTCAGAACTCTCCATCTTACATTGGGTGGGAACAATTTTGTGAAGTCTATCTCTCATATATCAATTAATTCCTCTTCTAATATGTAGTTCAAGGTGTGTCATCAATAAATAATTTCATTGATTAATTTATTCTTTCCTCTAATTCCAATGATTCAAAAATTCTTACATTTTTCTTCAATTCTGCTTGTTGTATAGTGTAATTATTCCAGTTGCTGTCTTCTTCTTGTTGCTGTTTCCAATTATTAGCTGAGTATTCCTCTACTATTGCTGGATATTTAAGTCTAAGAAACTAAATACCACTACCCTATGCATGTGTCATGGTCTCGAATTGTGATGTCATCGTCAGCCGTACAAGAATGTCTTGCCTTAACCTAAAAAAAAGTATTAGCACATGACTTGAGTATTTAAAGAAATACTCAATAAGTGACCCCACTATTGGGGTAAATGCAAGAACATGCGAATGCAATGATAGGACCTATCCTTTCCATCTATTTTCCTACGATACTGTCCTAACGGGTAACTTAGATGTGTATCGTATACTTTACACACAGCCCATTCGTGCGAGTATGGACTCACCAGTTAGTTCGCACACTACTGGGCCACTTTCCTTGTCGGACGAGTATACTTTGGGAGCTCCTTAGGCCAGACACCCATTAGAACTAGTAACCGCCACGACATCATTATGTAAAACAAAATGATCGTACCCCTACCAGCAGCATTATGTAAAACGTAATGATCTTACCCCTGTCCATCATGATGAAATAGGGTATCCCCAATGCATGGGCACACATAATGCATGAAGTCCCAATATTTTTCTATTTTTGATGTTATTAAATATAACCCCGAACATAACATATCACATCACAATATATCGTATCATAAACATGTCACATCATAAACACTACGTGGTCATATGGTTCCCTAACTTATTATAGCCTTAACGTTCTTATACCTATCACAGTCATATCGTTACATGAACGTACCTTAGTCATATCATCACCGGAACGTATCCTAACGCTATCGTTCTATCAATCTATCACAAACCTATCCCTTCCTACCCATAATCGAACCGTATTCTTTCATCAATCTCTCCTATCAATAGCACTCAGGAATGTAACCTAACCTTAACTTTTCATGAACGTATCTTACTCCTATCGTTACATTTCGTTTTGTGCATCTTTCTCGTATCCTTATCTCAAACATATTATTAAACACGTCGTACCGTAATTATTTCATACAATTCATTTATTATAACGCATACATAACATATAAGAAGCATATCGATCCACAGACAATTCACACATATCAATATATGTGACACGTGCAGAACAATGGGGCATGTGTCAACATCAAATATAACCATGTCGATAGTAAGGCCACTTACCTGATTAGCTTAGGCTGGTGTCACTGATCTATCCTTAAGAAAGTTCGATTTTGTCCTTTGTATCCAAGTCAATCTATATGAACCATGACATTAATTTCAATTTCAATTCTCTAAATTTTAGAATGCTCCATGTGTTAGACTTCTCACATGAACATTAGAGACTTTATGATTAGAGTTCGGATATATATATATATATATAATTCTATTTTCATTAAATATTTACCTCTTAATCCAACCACGGACAATTTTGCTAATTGATTCTTCCTTCCACAATTTTATCTTCTTTCTGTATTTTCTTATTTTCTTACTTACACTAATCTAAGTTTAATTAAGACAAGTATTCTTGGGCTGTATTTCCCTATTTTATTTTAATTCTTGTTTATTATATTCAAGGACTGATTTTTTTTTTTAATATTGTTTGACTACTCATCTTAGATTGTGATTTACTAACTCTTAACTAAAATCTTATTGATTTGGAGNNTTTTTTTTTTAATATTGTTTGACTACTCATCTTAGATTGTGATTTACTAACTCTTAACTAAAATCTTATTGATTTGGAGGGATTTGAATTCAAGAACAAAAAAATTTAAATAATTGTATAGGAAGAAAAAAAAAATCTAAATGAGGGGGAAAAAGATCTAAATTGATTTTTTATAACAAGGTCGGACATATAAAAGAAATCTTTTTGCAAGGTAGATCTAACTTAGACTAAATCGGTTTCTAAGTAGATCTAACCTAAATAAATCTGTTTCCAAGGTAGATCTGCCGTTGTAAATCCTATTTCTGTTTCCTCCCCTGACATTTTTTTTTTGTTTAAAATACTGATAGACATTTCTGTATCCTCACACCTGACATTTTTTGTTTCATGGGCAGGAATGGTGAGGTGGGGGAAATGGATGGCCATAGAGAAGTGGGGGAAGAATTGTTTTTTTTTTATTTTATTTTATTAATTTATTATTATTTTTTTTTAAAGCTAATAATAATTTTTGTTTATAATAATTTTTATTTGTTTATTTACTTTATTTATTTTTGGGCTATTACACCAAGATATGAGTACAAAACGAGATGACTATGATATGTTTATGAAATAATATGACAAGAATATTTTTATGAAATGATACGACTATGATACATTTATGAAATGAGATGACCACGATATGTTTGTGAAATAATATGACTAGATTATGTTTATGAAACAATATGACTGACTATTATATGTTTACAAGATGATAAGTCCATGATATGTGTGTGCTACAACGTGACTATGAGATGATACGTAAATGTTATAACACGTGTTCTGATGATGTACTAAAGATATGATAAATTTTATGGTATAACACATTTGACGATGCAAAATCAAGAAATTAGTAATACTTCTTCTCTTTGGGCTACCTAACCCAATTCTAGTAGATTTTTGGAGTCAAACTCATGACATGAAACCGGTTAAAAATTTCACCCTAACTCAATGTAAATTGAATGCACTAGTAAATCATATGGATTTACGAACGAATTACTGTATTTGATTTGTGGCCAAGTTAGAGTTTGAGAATTTGGAAACTTGCATTGTAAACATTGTCAAATAAGCTAGAGTTTGAAAATTTGGGAACTTTTCTCTTACAACACAAACCTAAAGTAGTCTTCTCTTCCTTATTCAATCACTAAAAGTTCCTAAATCGAACTTCCTACTTCATATATCCTTTATATATAAATTATATATCCTATACGAACTAATTAGTTTGAAAATATAATTTAAGTTTTAAAATTTTGAAAATCAAACCTCAAAAAAGATAATGAGCAGTTTTATATTCATAAAATTATTTATTGAAATTGAAAGAAAGTCAAACTGCATCATTTACAATGATACATTAACTGCAAGTCCAATTATTATCATCACATTGATCATTAACTCCAAAATACAAGTAAATACCTTCCTCTCCACCTGCCCAAGTGCAATTATTATCATCACATTGATCATTAAACCAATTCCCTTTTACTGGCAAAAAAAACATCTTCATTAACTTGTCCATATTTGCTGCTAAAATGGCACCAAAACAACGTAGAAGTCAACAAAATTTCTTTAAAACTTCAGTGCTCGCACAGATCGTCATTTGCTGACTTGCAATGAACAATTAGAATTGAAGCAGTCATCCCATTTAAAATAGTCACTTTCCATCAGGAGAATGGTAATTGTAACTTAGATTCTGCAATACAAAACTTCATCATATTGTTCGATGCCAAGGCAACCAACACGATTAAACTAAATATGCTTAGAGACTTCATTTTCTTCTCGAAGATCGCTCACCCTTTTTTACAAACATAATTGGATTCTATCTCTTATATATACATGAATATAGCCAAAATGAGTGGTACGTAGTTATATTTAAACACAATTAGTTAAAAGTGTTGGTAAATTTTGGTTATTACAACATATCTTCTATAACATGGTGGGACTGTCACCTAAACTTTCTTAATTTTCTCCCTACTCCACTGTTAGCTTTTGTAACTGATTTTTTATTTTATTAGTTCCTTTTAGATAAAGTTTAAAGTTTGACCCATCCTTATTTAGAATCAGGTTCACTTTTAAAATGAAAAAAAAATTAAGAAAATAATGATAAAAGATGGTTAAATATTTTAAAATAAAGGTTATGGCCTTGAATATTGTGTCACTACTAAAATTATATTTTATTTAAATACATATATTCCCAAAATATTATTATAATTATTATATAGATTTATTGGTAAAAAATTTTAAAATATATTGATTAATGCTAAAATCAATAACATTCCAGTTCCCCTTGATGCATGAGTTGATAGAACTAAAATCCCATGAGTCCAGTCGTCTGAGCTTGGACTTAGGTGAATTGGCATGTGTACTTTCGACTCCAATTGGATTCATCTTTTATTACTTTACTAATTTTAATTTCGTTTATATATATATATTTTAAATTTCTCCTACCTCAATATTTTATACTATTTTTAAACCATTCATTCACTTTATTTTTAAATACATATATTATAAATTTTGGGTGAATTACCATTTAGAGTAATTTAGAGTTATTGTATTTCATTAATGTATTTTAAGACTTTTTATTTATTTAAGTTACCATTACAAATAATTAATTATGGCCATTAAGTATGAATGTTACTAACTCTTGGAATGCCTTTAATAGTTTCATTTTGAGGCTATATAAAGTCATTAACATTGAAAATTATCACCTACACTAAAAGGACTCAAGTCATTAACATTGAAAATAGAACATACTAAAGATTCTTGTTATTAATTCTTTTAAGGACTTGATAAGGCATCCCCCTTTGATGTAACTTGGTCTTTTTTTGAGATGAGAATCGCTATTTATGAAAATGTATCCAAATCCCGTCACCGGGTTGAAAAATAATTTTCTTCTATTCTTTGTTAATTTCGAAAGCAACCCTTCACCTCTTTGTGCAATACTTTGATCAAATTTGCCTTACTTGTGGCTGCTTCAGTCACAAAAAAATATTAGAAGGAATAGGAAGAAAATCAAGAAGCATAAGTGGAATAAATTCATAAACAACTTCAAAAGAGAACAATGAGTGGTACTGTGAATTGCTTTATTATATGCAAACTCTACCAACAACAAACTTTCGTCTCAAGATTTAATATTCTTATAAATAATACCCCATCAATCTATCAATCTGAGGATGACATGTAGTTGAAAACAACAACTTTGTACCCAACTTACCCTACAATACATTCCAAAAGTGACTAACCCTATCTCTAACAATTATTCTTGGGTTTTCATGTAATCTTACTACTTCCTTAAAGAATAAGCAAGCAACATGCTTTGCATCATCCTTAAACAATTATTCTTGACTACAAAACTTGTGAACATCGTGCTTNCATGTGAAGGCCACCCTTACCTTATGTTTAAAAGAAAACCCAAAATTAGAGGAAAAATGTGAATGAGGCTTGAGTTCCCTTAGTGCTTGTCATGATAGTGTCAAGCACTCCCACATCTCAATAAGTGGCATCATTCACCTAAAAAAAATAAAAGTAGGAAGAGGTGAATATGAAAATACTCACAAGAGAGATAGAGGTGAGATCTGAAACTCCAGCCAAGCCAAACCCCACAAAGATCGATGTCAAAATCATCGTGTTTTGCCACGAAAAGAACCGTGGAGGTCTGNCTAAACCTATCAAGTGACTCTATTATTTCCTTGGTTGGATGAATTGTATTGCGTATTATAACGTATATGTGTGACCCTTGAGCATGTCATAATTATGATTGTTATGCTATCCAATGTTGTGTTATGCCATGTTTATAAGCTAGACTATAGTGTGACTATACTATGTTATAATAATATGTTATTATGATGATAATCGATGATGTGTTATGACGTGTATATGAGAGATTTTATAAGAATTATGTATGCATAATTACGTTAAATGGAATGGAGGTTTGACTTGTATTATAATTTTATGTCATTATTTTAAGGCATGGGAACCTCATGAATTTTTGTGTGTCATATGCATCATGATACTTTTCTATTATGATTAGTACAAATGT